>NC_141824.1:5314802-5614802 GCF_982586985.1 Callionymus lyra
ACTAATACTGGCAACTCTTGATCCTTCTTAACATTTATAGTTAGAAAAATATGTTTTTCACATTTCCATATTTTTATATCGAAGCAATCATTAACTGTAATTACATCTACCTTTGATTATTATCGTTACTATCATTTATATTACAAATGCATTGATATTTAAAAGTACAAGACAATATTGGCTTTATTTTTAGTCATGTACGTACTGGAATGGTTCTAACCATCTGTTTATTTATTTATATTTTGGGGTTTATTTATCAAAATAATACAGTTAAAGAGTTTATGTTACATAATTGCTAATGTTTCTAAACTGCTAATAAATGCAAGTCAAGTGTCGTTTAAGCTACTTTTTTATTGCAGGTAAAGCTCCAAAAGGGCAATATATTGAGAGGTGCAGGCTTGTTAAACTGATATATAGATATATAGATATATATATATATATATATATATATATATATGATATGAAATATATGAGTCACTTGACAACTTTATTTAACCTAATTATTAGTTATGAATGAGGAGCTAATGAGGCTCATAAACATTGTTGCTAAATTGCTAATGCAGACGCGGAATGGTTGGAAAGAAAGCCACAGGATGTTTGGGAAATGTTGCGTGTTGATCTTTATAATAATAATCTCTATTTATATAGCGCCTTTATAGACCAGGGTCACAAAGCGCTTTGACAGCCATTCACACATACTGATGGGAGTAGGCTGCACCACATGGTGCTGAATCTGCCATCAGGGTAAAGTGTCTTGCTCAGGGACACAACGACACAAGCTTGTCTGGAGCTGGGATTGAACCTGCAACCTTTTGGACTGCAGGCAACCACTCTACCATCTGAGCTATGACGCCCCTTATGACCTCCCTCCGACCTTTGTGTTACTATTATTATAGATAAATAGTTTAAGGAAAGAATATACAACGTCGGATGAAATCATTTGAACATTCATCCATTTTTTTCAGATGCAGGCAGAACCTCTGACTACTTGGTTTCACATTCTTACATCAAAAATCAAGTCATTTATATCAACAACTGTTGCATCTCACATCAATGTTGACAGGCTCGATGGTGTTGATATGGACGTTGGGTGCGGACGACGAGCGGTCCCGCTGCCCAAACTGGTTACGGTGGTCTTCCTCATTGGGCCGGAAACTAGGTGGGATGGGTATGGACTTGGACGGGGACACAGTGGCGTGGCATATGGATCTGGAAAGGTTTGAAGCCATCAATAAGAGAGAGCACAGAGACGAACACGCAGAAAGGGAGAGAGCGGGGATTACCCTGTGGAGTCTGATGGGGGGAGTGAAGGACAGACTTCGGACACGGGGGTCGTCCCTTCTGAAGAAACTTCCTCCTGAGTGAAGGGGTGGTGCTCGAAGAACTTGGAAACTAGCAATAAGCTTGAACCACAAAAGAAAATGTTATTAAAATCAAGTTTAAATGAAGGTTTTTTACTGAATGTTATCCTGCTTATATATTAATCTATAACTGCACACATGTTTATAGATGCATCAGGTTAAAAACAATACTTTCTTTATATTAAATTGTTAATAATTTAGACGCGCTTAAACTGACCATGACCTCAGTGAAGAGTCAACACTTTAAATCACAGCTTAATTTAAGATTTTGTACAACTTCTCAAGTGACACAACTTACTGTAACTGGTCGTAGTTGACACACATAAGAGGAACCTCGGTGCTGCAGCGCTGGTGGAACTTGTACCCCCATGTCTGGCAGCGGAACCCCTGGAAAAGCAGCTTCCTGCAGAAGTCGCAGAAGGCCAGAGTGAAGAAAGTCTTCCTCACCTAAAACTGATCAACTTTAATGCCTAAACTATTTAGAGTCATGAAGATGGAGGAGAACTTAGGTCTGTATCTGATGTGCTGATAAAGTACAATTTATAGTAATAATACCTTTCATTATTAGTCATTATTATTAATGATTTGAACTGATAAACATGTACAGACTCCAGTCAAGCTGGTTTTTTACTAACTAACAAAATTCATATCATATGAAATATAAGGAATAAGTTACTAAGACACATTGGACAGCAGGTGGCAGTGTCATTTCAGAGATTGCTTAAACGACATTATATTGTTTAGGTTTTATATGATACAACTTTTAAAATACATAATGGAATATAACAAAAAAAAAGTGTTCCTTTAGATATATGGAGGGAGGATTGTGTTCTCCTCCGAACTTGTCCAGGAGAGCTTCCAAGTGTTCTTGTGTCAGCTTGATCATGTGTTTGATATTCCAGATCTGAGGAGAAACACAAAGGTTTGTTCAAATTCTGATCCAACAGAGTTCAGAGAATCGTCTCACCACCCTCTAATAAACATGATGGAGATTAGGATCTGCTTTTCTCTTCAAGAAAAGAAAAACAAAAACATCTAGAAGTATTAAACCCGTCACGAGCTGCTGCCGAGAGATGCTAGCTTTGTAACGTCTTAAACATGTAGCTCTTAAAGAAGAATTCCCATCAGTAAACATTCAACTTTCTTTTAAAAAGGTAAAACCAAAGTCCACCTAACATGTATAGATCAGATATCACTGAGAACATGGACGTCACCTTCCTACTCATTTAAATCCATGTTGTTTCATTGTATCATCAAGTCCATAAATATCTTTTTAGGATTGTCAAAAATAGTCACACAAAATAATTCTTTAGTATCGGTGGATCCAGATGGTAATGAGCAACAAACTCCAACAACAACAAAACCTCATAGGCAAAGATTAGAAGAAAAAGTTCAAGTTAACACTTTATTTCTTTAAAAAGTTTAAAATCAATCATTCTGGACAACTTGTGTTATAGTAGCTCTATTTTACAAAGTATTTCAGCACCAACTGTATTTAAATTGATGTCATGTCATTTCCCAACTTTTAATGAACGACTTTAGAATGACCTTCAGTGGAGAAACAACACAAACTTTCACCAAGGAAGGTCACATTACTTCTTCCCAAGTATTTTATTTAAACCGAAGAACTTTGATGTTTCTTGGGCTGGAGTCGAACCCACAACTGGATCACAACCACCAGAACAATTGTACTGAAAGCAAGAGTGTTCTGAACTTGACAATCCTTGAGCAGTTCTATCTAGATTACATTTGAAATGGTGTCTCAAAGCATTTGTTTCGTTTCTCGACAATCGATTAAATGATTTGTTCCAAAAATTGATTTTTTTTTTACTCATGAATTGAGCAGAGTGCAGGAGCAGAAAATTCAAATGCCAAACAATTCATATACAAGGGCCTTAAAAGATCTCCATGATCCAGAACATCACTAGAACTAAATGATAAAAGTTGAATGCAAACTTTTTTATTTATTCAGATTAAGACCCTGTAAATATTTACAATTGGTTTAATCTTCAATCAACATGTTCATTTAAATTACAAGGTAAAGCTCTGTCTAAATACAGCAGTGATACAGGAGGGATTGATTTTGTCTTGACCTTTATTTTTCATTGTTTTATGTGTTTTTTTTGTTTCTATATGTACACTCTGTTGTTGTTGTTTCTTTGGTATTGCAATAGATTATTTTTCTGAATTTACTGTCTCTTGAAAAAAAAAGAAAAAAAAAGAGCATATACGTAACATTGCTGTGTCTGCATATTTACATAGTTGCCTTTACATCAGACCAACATTGCCTGGAATGCCTGTATTGCATACTTGTGCTCGATACAAATATTTTAAATTGAAAAAGTAATATCACGCTCCTCAAGAATTTATCAGCAGGATTCTACATACATAGAACACATTTAATACTTGATGGTCAGACAAAACTGAGTTCTGAGGAGAGACATTTGTTGTTTTAACTTCAGGTCTGTTTGCTAGAACAAGATCTAAGGTGTGGTTGAAACAGTGAGTCAGGGCCAAGAGATCCATAAAATCCTCCTATAGAGAGTGTCACATGTCTTTGTAGAACCATGGAAACAAAAATAACCTGTTGATTTTGAAACCGTGTGAAACGTACAAAGTATGTTTGTCTCATATATGGGCAATAAAATCAACCGCTATCAGTGAAAAAATGATAATGCAGAGAATAATGATTCACTTCATATGTTCACTGTCATTGATGATCAGCGCTATATAAATACAAATTACTTACTTCTTTACTTCCTTTAGGAGTATTGAGAGGAGGAATACGATCAGAGTGGTTGTTTGTTCTGCTAAATGGTAAAAGCAATTTAGTTCAGGTGAAATACTAATTTTCTACTCAGCCTCATGTTGTTCAACAGTTGTGATTCATTTTAGAATAATGGGTTCCTTTTCAGAGTTATAGTAAAAAAAATGTTTGTTCATTTTAAAGAAGCAAATGACGCTCAATGGTCTTTGTCCACATCTTGTTCCAAAATGACAAACTTAAAATATCCAAATACTAGTGATGGTCTGGTGAAGCTTCATGAAACAGTGTCTTTTCATTTTTCCAGAACAATTGTTGTCGTCAAGGCTTCAGTACAAGAGAGATGTTACAGACGAGCACCACAGAGGTTTGGATATTTTTTAATATCAATTTCAACAAAGACAAAAAGACCTACAAACTATAGTCTTTACATTAATATGAAAATACATTTTTATTTTTGTTAAAAGTTATAAAGAATTACATTAAAAATGTCACTTAATAGTATATTGTCTTGAACACAACAACCACTCTGATCATATTCCTCTCAATACTGCACAAGGAAGTAAAGAAGGATCATCAATGACAGAGAACATATGAAGTGAATCATTATTCTCTGTCTGCTTCACACTCAGGAAGGAATATCACAACTCTTCATCATGGTTAGTGACACCAAACACTTTACAAACACATTTCTTAAGTTAAGAACTATAGAAATGATCCCTGAAAGTATAGTCTTAACTTAACTCTGCACCAACATCACACTCCATCCTCACACCAAACCATTACAGTGACGGATGCATAGTTTTTGAATTTTAAAATGTTACCGTCATTCATTTGATTTCAAAGATATGAGACTAGAAAACATACTTTGTAGTTTCACCGTTTATACACAACATGTATTTATAATCAAAAGGTTATCTCTGTAACCAAGGTTCTACAATGATGTGTGACACTCTCTATATGATGATATATATGATTCTATGGATAACCTCTCTTGACCCTGACTCTGAAAAAGAACGATGCATTCACCAATGCTTTCCATGTGACCTGCACTGAAACACACCAGTAATATATTCATGCAGCCTGGTGCTTGAATCATGTCAAGTTATAATTGTTGTTGACTTTAACATCCATGTGGATATGGTTCATGACAGCTTGACAACTACGTTCAATTCCATAATAGAATCAATTGTCTTGATTGTTGACTGTTTCAACCACACCTTGGATCTAGTTCTAGCAAACAGACCCTGAAGTTAAAAATCACAAATGTTTCTCCTCAGAACTCAGTTAATCTGACCATTAAGTATTAAATTGTTAAAAACAAAGGAAGGAACGAAGTGGAGAGACTGCCATCTAATGGACTCTGAAAATAATGACACTGCTTCATGAAGCTTCATCAGAACATCTCTGCTCTTCTGGTCACATCAGCCTGTCACAGAGATCAGGGATTAGTTTTGCTGGAGTTCCCTGTCAGAGACTCACACAATCCTCAGGTCAGGGTTTATTTATTTTAAGTCTTTGTCAGTTTACTTCTCCTCTGGATCCACAACTTGAATACTGGGTATGATCTTTGACCTCTTGTGTCCCGGCAGCTCCAGGTTCTGCTCCGTGATGCTGCTTTCATCCTCAGAATCCCACGACTCTGAAGAGTCTACATCATATGTGTCAAACTCAAGGCCCGCGGGCCAAACGTGGCCCGCCTGCCTTACCTTGACCAATGAGCAAAAAAAAAAACTTGAAAAAACACACACACACACACACACACACACACACACACACACACACACACACACACACACACACACACACACACACACACACACACACACACACACACACACACCAGCACGAACAGGTGGAAATTAGAAATACAAAAACATCCTCGCAAAATGTCCAAAGAGAAAAGTTGATGCAGAGGGAAGGCTATTTCAAGAAAGGTGTGAAGAATACATGTTTGTGCTTCAAGGAGAAAGGCCTGTATGTCTTTTGTGTTATGAGGCAGTGTCGGTTGTCAAAGAGTACAATCTACGCCGGCATTTTGACACCAAACACGGAGCCAAGTATGCCACATTTACTTATTTTAAGAACATGACCAATGGATGGTGGAGAGGATCCACTTGGTGTGTTCAGGATCTACTCATCCACAAGAATTGACAGCCAATATATAAGCTGGGGAACCTAAAAACGTGACCAATAACTGGTTGTGAACTGAGACTTTCTTTCTTGTTGGGACATATAAAGACTCAACAATCTGATTTTCCTGCAATTGATTTATTTTTTGCTTGTGATGACAAGTGTGACGACACATGTGCATCAACAAGGAAAAAGTTGCTTGTCAGACTTATTTCAGTTGCAACTTATTAGTCTTGAGCTGTACGTTTTGACTTATTTTTATGTGTAGAAATGTATTTAGTACCACATGCAAGGCTGAGTGCAGCCATTTTTATTTTATTGTAAAATGCTACATCACACATGTTAGCAGCTCACAATTGTTGGTTTTACAGTAGTTATGCCTCTCAAGTAATACATTCAAAGTCATTTAACATTAAGGAGTAGTTACATTTATTTTACATTAGCTTACATTTAGCTACTGTTGTGAATTTGGAAATCAGGCAGTCGGAGAATTTTAAAAGTTTAAAAACAAAATGCTTTATTTCAAGCTTAAGAGCAGATATATGCCGGCAGTCCAACGTTTTTCAATTTTGAACTAGCACAAACCTTAGCTATCTTAGCTTTAAGTGTCTGATTAGCTCTTTCAACGAGGCCTTGAGATTGAGGATGATAGACTGACCCATAACTGTGAGTAATCCCTAGGCTTTGTTCGATCTCATGCAACATGGAGTTATTGAAATGTGTTCCATTATCGGACCGAATGCGTCTAGGAACCCCATATCTGGGGATGAGTTCTGTTTGTAGCCATTTAACAACTGTTTTGGCATCTTCATGTCTGGTGGGAATAGCTTCCACCCATCGAGAAAATCTGTCTACCATTTCCAACATGTATCTCTTACCCTGCACCCTTTGTTCTATTCCCATATCAGTATAGTCTATACTAATATCTTGGAAACAAGCTGTAGGTACTGGATAAGAGCCCATTGGTGTTTTAAATGGTTTCTTTGGGTTGTGTTGACCACAAATAGTGCATTCTTCACAGAACAGTTTAGAGATGCTTTCTAAATGTTGGTGCCACCACAGGGCACTTATGCGCAAGAATGTCTGTCTTTGCCCTTCATGGGTCTTTCCATGCGCTTCTGGTAGGAGTAGTTGGACAAGTTTGGCAGGTGCAACGATTCTTCCATCATGTGACCTCCACAAGCCTGTGGGGTCTTTGGTTCCACCTTTTCTTGTCCATTCTGACCATTCATATGGACCTGCAGCTTCTTGGAGTTCCTTGAGTTGTTTCAGCGTTAGCCTGTTGTCGTCTGGTTCTGTTGGTTTGAGAATCATAATACCTGCTCCATAGCCTCCGGCTTTCTTGGCAGCTTCGTCCGCATAGTCATTGCCTTTGGCTATTCTAGAGTTACTGTAACGATCATGACCTTTGCACTTCATGACAGCAACTTCTTTGGGCTGCGACACTGCTTTGACCAGTCTTTGAATGGCATCTTGGTGACGAATGGGAGTGTTGTTAGCAGTCATGAATCCTCTTCTTTCCCATATTGGTGCATCTACATGAATTGCTCCATGAGCGTAGGCTGAGTCAGTGTAAACATTAGCAGTCTGTCCTTCTGCATAAGTGAGTGCTTGAATGAGCGCCTCGATTTCAGCCAACTGAGCTGATGCTGGTTGTGGAATAACTCCTTCTTTGACAGTGTGGATCGAGCCGTCCGGCATTTGTTGAACTACTGCATATGAGGCTCTGTTCAGGCCATCACTTCCTCTGTAGCAACATCCATCTGTGTAAAGCCATATGGTGCCTATAATGGAGTGTTTAGGAGGTCCCTCCTGATCTTGTTTTCCATTATGGCGAGTTCTTCACAGACATGTGGTTCACCTGATCCAAAGTTACCTGCCATGTTTCTGTCGGCTGTGACATAGGTGATGTGGGGTTGAGTGCATGTACGCTGGATTTTTGTTTTTCTTGCTGTGGAGAAAGTAAACTCTTTGCTTGTTAGGAAGGCTGACACTCCATGGTTAGTGTGGATCTCAAGAGGGTGGCACATAACAATATGTGCTGTTTTAGCAATGTTTTTTGCTAGTGCTGCAATGTACCTTGTACAGGCCGGCTGGCCTGCTTCGATGGCGTCCAGTTTTGATGAGTGATATAATAACACTCTTCTTTCTCCCCCTTTTTTCTGATACAATACTCCATGAAGATGAGAGTATTGTTCAGAAACATCAAGATGAAATGGTAACTTGTAGTCCGGGGGCATGAGAGCTGCTGCTTGGGCCAATACCTGTTTAATATCCGTAAAGGCCTTTTCCGCCTCAACTGTCCAGTTGAGGTCTGCAGTCAAGTTTCTTGCGCCAACCTCACTGATCAAAGCTCTCAGCGGGGCAGTTCTTGGTGAGTAGTCAGGAATATGGGACCTGCTGTATCCTGTCAGACCCAAGAACGAGAGCATACCTGAGACAGTGGTGGGCTTAGGGTGATGCACGATAGATTGTCTGTGTGCTGAAGATACGCCAAGTCCTTCAGCGGAGATGAGTCGTCCCAGGAATGTCACTTCTCTGCAGCATAACTGGACTTTTTCTTTCTTTATCTTGTAACCCTTCTTCTGTAGCAGTTTAAGCAGATCTTCGGAGGCAGACAAGCAAAGTTCAGCCATCCTTCTTGCTGGAAGATCCATTGTGTCTCGGGTCCTGCTGGTAGAAATGCTGAGAAGAGACATTCGGCTGCCGTGTGTATCTGGTACGACTAGCGTCTTCATTGGACCTACTTCTTCTCCTTGGGACACGGTTCGCTGAGTTATTCTGTAAATGATGAGCAATTGTTTCATCCCTTAGTTCTTTTATGGTTAAATTCCCACACGTTATATTTCCTGTCTCTCCTGTGGTTCCCTCCAACCTGCTCAAAAATCTTCCCATTTCATGCACTCTGGTCTTCATGTCATTCAAATTTATGACTTCCTCAATGCAAACTGTACCAGTGGTGGTTTGCAGTATCGGGGCTTGGACAGCAGATGGCGCTGTTGGCTGGATCTGGACCTGCTCAAGAAATGGATTGTGGGCGGAGAGGTGAGTGGGTGTACCAAGTGCAGTATATGGAGGCGGAGGAGGTGGAGTAACATCGGAGGTATCAGGTTGCGTGATGTAATCATCAAGACTGGTTGTTGGCGCGGGTGCAGATGTAGAAATCTTTAGTTTAGCGAGGGTGGGGTACAACCCAGCATGGGCGTATCCGGCTTTTTTGTCTTTCTGGTAGGGTGCGTCTGCGGTTTTTGCTTTGGGCTGTAAGTGGCGCTGTTCATAGCACGTCTGAATTATTACTCCTCCTACTCTTGATTCTGCTTTTACCATCTCAAAATGTTTTCTGGCAGATGTCTTTTTTATTATTCCACCAGCAGATTCCTCTTCTGTTGCATCTATTTTTGCTTTAAGATGCCTTTCTCTGAGATCTTTAGCTATGATCTCGAGGGCTTTTTGATTGAGGGGCCCTCCAGCTCCCATCCAGCCTTCAACCGTCCATCTATTTAACAGTTTATCCACTACTTTCCCATCCCCCTTTTCATAATCCTTACTTACTTTAACCTTAGCTTTTATTCTTTTAGCCCACTGATCCCCCACATTCGCCATTTTAGGTGTGCTCGGTGGACAACACAACCACCGTGTTTTTTTTGTTTTTTTTAAGTAACTTGCTGTGTCCCGAACACCCTACGCACACACAAATTAAGCAAACAGTAAATCTGTTTTTTTTTTGTTTTTTTTAAACAGATTATTGTTTCTTGAACTCACACAATCCGCACAGTTTGTCACAATCCGCACTGTTTATTTAGTTTTTGTTAAATCCCAGCACTAATCCAATAAGAATGCTTAGAATAGCGACCATGAATATTACGAAAATTAGTAAATTCGTTTTCCACACACTCCGCAAATCTTTCTTCAACCCTTCAATCTGATCAAAAATCAATTCAAGTGTAACTTCACCGTTTCCTTCTTCTTCAGTCAAACCAAATCTACTCCAAAATCTTTCTTCTGCTACTAGATCAGAATCTATAACAACAGCTTGTGATTCGGAACTTAATTCTTGTTGATTTACTAGAAATGTGTTCAATTTCTGGGTTTAATTCAATTTCAAACAACTCCATGCCATGTTAAATTTTGATGAATCAAACTAATTCCACGCTTCTCCCATGTCTCTGTCAAAAAGTAAATCGTCAACTCCCAATTCAATGATATTCCCGTCTCCTTCAACCTCAACCTCAATATTTTCAACTATAACCTCTTGGACTTGTTCCGGAACTGGTTCCACTCATTTACCAAATTTGAAATATATTGTATCACAACCACTGCCACCGCACTGTTTTCTCTTACAGCTACGCCTGGTCTCGAAAGAATTGTGTGTCGTCAAATATTTTCTAATGTATTACAACAGCAGCCAACGCCCTGTTTTCTTAACAACCAGGTCTGGTCCCGAAGGAGTTGTAAGACCACCGCCTCTCTATCGGCAGACCACGGTGGGTCCCGGAGGACACTTTATTTCTCTTATTCTTCTTCTCTTAGTATTTGATTTCCTTTGTCTTTCAAACTCTCTTTTAAACCTTAAATAAACAGGACATTCGGAATTGATCTGCTCAAAATGTATCCTTAGCACGTTAAACTTTTAACTTAAGTCTTCATACTCACACTCTATTGTACTATTGATCACACAATTTGGTATATTCAATCACAGAATTTGATTATAACATGTTTCTGCTTACCTCTTTTAGTAGAGCTCTGGTGATCAAGTTCCCGAGTATGGGCAGAATCCTCTCCGGATCTCGGCTGGCCTTCTGGCTCGTTCCGACTCCGTCTGGACGGGACGCCGATCTTTGAGTCGAGTCCTCGGTCCGTTCGATCGTTATCAAACCATCCTCTGCTACCAAAGTTTGTTGTGAATTTGGAAATCAGGCAGTCGGAGAATTTTAAAAGTTTAAAAACAAAATGCTTTATTTCAAGCTTAAGAGCAGATATATGCCGGCAGTCCAACGTGCACGGACCTAAACGGAACAACCTCTCAGGTGAGCTGATGTTCAGAAAAGGATACCTAAGCAGAGTGCGCAGACTCGTTTGTACGAGAATCTTGAGATTAACATCGGTCAAAATCAAAGATGCAGGCGGGCGTTGTTTAGCGATACGCGGCCTGGTTGGAGCACTTGGATCCTTCCTTCGCCGTTGCTCCCCGTTACGGGTGGGTCCATCGGTGTCTCTCGGTGTCAAGCCCCAAGTCTAATTGTTATGTTCCTGTTCTGACGGTTACCAGGGTACCGTTATCAACTGACATGCCGATGGTTATGAAACAGGGAGGTTCCTCTCGCTGACCTCGGATCCTTCGGTGCAGTGTCGGGGCTGAGTGGCAATGTTCGTGTGTTTGATCACCTCAGTAGTTTTCCAGAAAACATAATGTTGCATAGTATTGCAGTTATATAAGCATAGCACGTATAACACATTTGTATGAATAAATTAAAAGAATATCCCCTTTAATGATTAAGACCCGCTAATGTATTTTACTCATTACTACATTTATAAGTTACATCTGGCCCTTTGAGGGCAGCCATTATGATGATGTGGCCCCTGGTGAAAACCAGTTTGACACCCCTGGTCTACATAGTCACTCTCAGACCCACTTAGTTCCACCAACGCCACCTCCTGAAGATGTTCACACAAGTCATGAGATTTAGAGTGAGCTCCACGTTTGAATTCAAGAACACAAATCAACACTAACCATCTCAACTCTTCCATCTGCTGCTTCAGTCTCTTGTCGGTCTCAACTTTTTCTCACACCCCGAGTGGTTTGTAAACATGCAAGACGGACATAAACGATGTATTTAAAACAGGAAATTATACTTTTATTTTGTCCATCAGTCTGAGGCGACCTACCTGAGCGACGTGGCGGCAGATAAAGGCGAGGAGGAGCCGTGCAGAAGCTGACCCGTCCAGTGCAGCTGCCAGGACCAGACCTCAGCTCTGTCCTGTGACGACTGCAGAGCTAATGGCTTCAGCCACACACACACTCTGGAGAAGGAACGTTCACCATCTCTAAACGCTTTATCTGACTTGTCGTGAATCCAACTATGAACATGTGACTGAGAACGACTACGACTTCCTGTTGACGATCTATTCTATTTCCTGTGATTCTGGTGAAACGTGTGCCTGAGAATGTTTTCTGTCTGAATTGTGGAACTAAAGCATTTGCTCAGTCTTCACCAGGACCAGATTAAAAGTATCTTGTATCACAGTTGTCTTGGTTTGGACCTGCATGATGATGAACTCACGTTTGTAAATGACTTGTAACGTAACACATCCATATCACAGCAAATAAAAAAACACGTCTTGACCAGCGGTGGACAATTTATAATGAGGTCAAATTAAATACTGTTGACGAAACAAAATGTAGAATAAAAAACGAAATTAATCTAAACTGTGATCATTGCCATGACATTAAAACAACTATATCAGGTTATTTTATTATGCATTACAAACAATTGTAAACATTAAACAATATAGTTTAATACAAGGGAAAATACATTTGAACAAGAGTTGTGTTTGATGTTAAAATGAAAACGTTTTTTCAATTATTAACATTCTGACTTAGGTGAGCGACTCACAGCTAGGGGGCGATCTAGGTGGATTGTTGTGGTGTCCTCTTCCACGCTGCAAACAGAAAGCAGTTGAGTGCAGTGAGGGCGTGACACACAAGTCTCATAGAGGCACACCTGACTGGTGCAGGTGCTCGGGGGGCGGAGTCAAACATCCACACTGGGCGTCTCACCACACCTGTCCAAATGTGTCGTCAGTGTTGCACATTTGAGCTCTGGCGGGATCTAAGATGGCGGCACAGGTGTGGCGTGAGATCGGCGTCTCATGGTTGTGTAACCTGATGAAGTTTGACTTGAGAGAAGCAGGTCAGAGAGCAAACCTCCACAAACACATTCAGCCGACTCAGCAGGAAACTTTGAATCAAGTTTCTACATGTGAATTGTCGGCACAAGCTCTTCTGGATTTTTCTTCTACACAAAAGTGGACACAACTTATGTGCACCTGTTCAGCACAAGACGAGTTGATCAAAGCAATACAGTCATATTTAGGACATGAGTTGATCAGGAAACAGAAGGAGAGGTCAGAGATGTTGACCTTTCATAACAGCTGCACAAATGGATTCTTTCTGAGCCTCCACTGACCCTCAATGACAAGTGACTTTACTGAACATTTGGAGTCCAAACACATGTGGACGTTTTCTGTCCATTTATTTGAAGATCAAAACACACAAGAAATGAAGCAGCAGTTCAACTATGTTTGACAAGATTCTTCACCTCTGACATCACAACTGACGCTTCATTAACTAGTGTCTACACACCAGGAAGAAAACACACAAACTATTACATGAACACAAAACTGTCTGTGCGTGTACTTGTGTGTGTGTGTGTGTGTGTGTGTCTACACATTCATAAATTTGTCACTGTGTGTCTGATTTTTTTTTCCATTTTGGTTTTTGCATGTTTGTACTTCTGTTTGTTATTTGATGTGTAAATACATGTGTTTGTTATCTTTTTATTTGTGTGTGCGCCTATTTTCAGGTTTGTTCAACTGTTTTCGTGAGTGTGTTTGGGCATGTGTGCCTGATTTTGTGTGTCAGTACCTGTTTTTAGACTCTGTTTGTCTGTATATATTTTCCGTGTGTGTATCATTTTGTCTACAGAGACATCTGTGTGTGTGCGTTAGTTGTTGTGTGTTAGTGCTTTTGTTGCGCCAGAGAAGCATGTGTTTAAGTATTTATGTGTGTGCATTTCTGTGTAGTAGTAAAGCACATGTGTGTGTGTTTGTCATTGTGTGCGATTGCTTTTTTGTGTGTGTGCGTGTTTGTGCATTTTTTGCTTTGGTAAAGCATGCGTGTGTGTGTTTGCAGTTGTTTGTGAGTGCATTTTTGTGTGTCAGAGATGCATGTGTGTGCATCCTTGTGTGATGGTGAAGCATGTGTGTGTTTGTGTGTGATTGTGAGTGAGTGCATTATTGTGTTTTAGAGAAGCATGTTTGTGAGTGTTTGTGTGTGTGCATTTATTTGTGTTAAAGTGAAGCATGTGTGTGAGTGTTTGTGTGTGTGAGTGTATTTGTGTGGTACAGAATCGTGTGTGTGCATTTATCTGTGTGTGTGTGTAGTTTTCATAACGGCTCAGATCACATGACATCCTGATGTGAGTTTCAAACACATTTCCAGTGAAGGAACAAAGATCAGCAGCTCTGACGTCTGCAGAGTCTCAGAAGAAAAAGACGTTTCTTGGTCGATTCCTCCTGAAACACGGAGACAGAAAAATGTATCAACTTGTAAAATCATGCGTGAAGTGAGTCTTGAAGAAAAGTGACAATTATCATCCACTGACTTTAGTCTCTGTCCACGGGCGGATCCTTCAGATGGTCCAGCTCCGAGCTGGGGGCCGCTGTAAGATCACAAACCCTGTTAGCTTGTGTGCTTCTCACCAGCAGATGAAACTAGTGTCAACACTGATGCTAGCATGCTAGCACTCTGTCACATGGTCAACATCTGAGCTGAGACAAGATCATGTACTTACAAGACGAGTCAGAGTCGCCTGAAATGGAAAGAAAGAGGACAAATTACACCTGAAGAAGATGAACATAGAAGAGTTCCTCTGACCTCTTCTCATCTCTGCTGACCTTCTTTGACCTTCTATTCTTTCTCTCCAGTATCTGGAGATGATCTGGATCAAATCACAAACTCTCACCTTTCTTCTTCTTCTTGTAGATGAAGTATCCAACCACTGTGAGCACCAGAGCGGAGGCAGCGACGGCGGCCATGATGATGTACAAGGTCAGGAAAGTCCTGGCTGTGGATGGAGAGCAAAGTAAGTGGAGACATGATCAGGTGACCAGTGTTAGAGACGTGGTGGGGCCTCATTCAGCAGATCCATGCTGACCACACCTGGACTCTCATCTGGATGAAAGAAACCTCTGGAGACACCAAGAAGGTTCTGAAGACTCTTACCGTTGGTCAGGATGTTTGACGGATCCAGTTTGGTGACCACGTCTTCCGGAATGCCGTCCAGTTGAAACACACACTCGTACCTGGACCAGTCGTCAGACGGGAGTTTCAGGTCCACCATGTTCTGGAAGGTTCCGTCAGGGTTGGGGAGGATCTCTCCGTGTTCCACGTCCTCGTGCAGCTCCTCTCCGTCTTTGGTCCAGAACAACATGGCTCTGTCGGGGTAGAAGCCTGTAGCGTGGCAGGTGACCGGAGAGCTGGCTGTCTTCTGGAGGAGAGACACTCGTGGACGCTCTGAAGGGAGAGACACCACACTTCAGAGAGAAAGTCAAAGGATGGACAGAGAATGAAGGAGAGGAGGAGGAGGGAGGACAGGGGTGGAGGTGAGGAAAAGAAGATGAGAGAGAGAGAGAGGACATGAGGAGAGAGAGGAGGGAGAGAAGGAGGAAGGAGAGCAGAAGGAGAAGAAGGTCATGGAACTACCTGTTCTCATCAAGGTTTTGCTCCCAAACTTCACAAACTTCTTCAGATCATTTGGACATTCCTGGGTGAAATAGAACTGATTATATTTCTTCATGCCTTCATCCTGGTCCCACTTGTGTTTGGTGATGACGGCCTGAGGACTCGGAGCGACCCAGGTCAGAGTCTGAAGGTCAAACACGATGAAGTCTTCTCCATCATAGCCGTACTGTCCATAACCTTTGACTTCTCCAGTCTCATCGTCCCACTCACAACCGTCCATTATCTGAAAGATGTGAACACCTGAGAGAGAAACCAGAGTGAGACCTGATCTACTCCACTGTTTAATACTCCACTGTGATCTACTCCACTGTTTAATACACCACTGTGATCTACTCCACTGTGGTCTACTCCACTGTTTAATACACCACTGTGATCTACTCCACTGTGATCTACTCCACTGTGATCTACTCCACTGTGATCTACTCCACTGTGATCTACTCCACTGTGATCTACTCCACTGTTTAATACTCCACTGTGATCTACTCCACTGTTTAATACTCCACTGTGATCTACTCCACTGTTTAATACTCCACTGTGATCTACTCCACTGTTTCATACTCCACTGTGATCTTCTCTTCTTCTCTGAACTTGTATGATCTACTCCAGTTTCCTCCTCTGATCTACTCTGTATACAAGATTGATGGTTCAGGATGTAAAAAGGTTGAACATGATTCAGTTTAAGGTCAAACATTGATTTTAAAGACAACAAACCTCCAGTTTGGTTGAATCTCTGTTTTACTATTTCAATGTTGTTCTTCTGGGCCTGCTGTACATTATTTAAGATATTTGTGTTTCTCTCCCAGTACTGAGGATCATCTGCTGTGACCTGGATCATCCAGTCTTGTTTGGGTACTTTTCTCCTGGTGTTGCTGTCGTAGTGTTCCACTTCAACTCCGTCCACATAAGTGACAGAAACAAACTCTGGGAAGTTTTTAACTCCAGCAGACGCAGTTTTGAAAAACTGCATTGTGTGAATCACTGTGAGACACAAAAACAAAGTTTAGATCTTCTCTGGTTCTGATGACACAACGTTGTGATGCAGCAGAACAATCACATCTTCGACAAAGACAAAGAGGTGAAGAACAGAGGGACAGTCAGCAGTGACACAAAGTTCACGTCCACACACGGACACCAGCAGAACATCCTTCACACTTCACTCTCCAAGAACCCTGGCTAACTGGGACACAACTATAGAAGAAGAAGAAGAAGAAAGAAGAAAAAACTATTAATATTAATAACGAGCTGAAATGTAATAAATATTTATAATAAAACAAATAAGGAATAAAGAGAATTAAAAGAATAAATGGATGAATTAAGAAGAAACAGGAGCAACAATGTTGAAAAAGATCAAACAACTAAATTGAAATTGTTTTTAAAAAACACAGATAATGTTGCTTATTTTTATTATTTCTCTCTAATAACACATTTTCTATATTTTAATGAAAATTAAAACCAAGTTCATGGAACAAATCTAAGAATGATTGATAGAATAAAGATCATTGAAGGACATTAAGGTTAATGATGAACTTAAATAACATGAGTTTATATCAGTTTATAAATAACATGTTTCTGAAGATTACTGTTCAACATGATTGTAAATGTTTCATTTAGATATTTTAAGTCCAAACACAAGTTCAGAGCAGCTGCTTCACTGAGTTGCTCCAATAAACTGTGAGATGTGATAATATGTTGAAGTGAGCTGAGCTACAAGGTTGTCTGAACATGCGCACTTAAGAAATGCGACACTTTCTTTGTTTTTATTTCCTCATTTTAGTTCATGATAGACTTGTTTACTAAAGTCAAATCAATGAAAATTGTAAAAGCTCTTCTTGTGAGTCAATGAATCTCCTGATGGCAGCATCGTTTAAAAACAAGTGATCAGCTCATGAAGCAAAACTCTGGAGTCACTTTCTGTTCAGCGTCAAACAAGTTCCTCCGTCAATCAACAGAAGTGACTCAACAGCGCCACCAGGTGAGCACCTGACATTGAGCTCGGATCTACTTTTCTGTGTACGACTTCTTCACGGTTCTGAGATGAAAAGTGAATCAGTGAAACACTTTGACTCCTCTGAGAGTGAAAAGGTCATGAAGGTTGTAGTGAAGAGTATTTGGAGAAATAAAAGGTGACGCAGGTGTGAACACATGAAAGTGGAGGAAGGAGACTCACTCGCAGTTGAGCTGTGGATCCACACAACAAGCACAAACAACACCTTCTTCATCTTCAGCTCTTTTCTGGAGACTAGGATCCAACAAGTCTTCAGGTCGACGAACGAAGTACAAGTGAAAGTAAACAACAGACGCAGGAAGAAATATCTGAGCCAATGAGGATTCAGTGTGACGTCACGTCCAGATGGAAAGTCAAAGTAAACCAAACATGTTATTACGACTATTTTCTGTGACAAAAACTCCACTTTAAACTTTATTATTATTTCTTAGAGTCGTTCTTCTGAACCTTAAAGTCACGCAGAATGTGAACTATGGAATACCAGGAGTGTCAAATTAAAGTGAAGAGAAATAAAAGTGGATTGAATTACTTTTTATTTTGACATACGATGATTTATATGTATAAACTTTCTTTCCTTCCTTTCTATTCTCTTTTATTCAGAAAAAAAGTTTTTCTAAAATATTACTATGAAAGTAAAAAATAAACGAGTTTTTTGTGGAGACGAGAAAAGCTTCTAGTTCCCTCTAGTGGTTCAAACATGACATTGAGCTCAAACAGTAAATACATTTGAATGATTTTCAGTCATTTTCATCAATTCAAGAACCATTTTTATCATTATTTTACGGACAGACTTTCTGTAGTTAAAAAAACACTTGAACTATCTTCAGTTCCCTCCTGGTCAGTGAGCTCTTGGTGCTCTACGATCTCTCCAACATTGTATGGTCTCACAGGAAGTAAAACTGCCTGTTCTTGGTACTATTTACCCACAAACCTTAGCATGAACTGGCCCTCAAAAGTAAACCTGTCAGAGAAAGTAAAGGTCTCAGGCAACAGCAGGTTGAAAGTGGGGATATAAGCAGTGGAGAAAATAAAAAAATTAACTTTCAGGTTGAATTATAGAAATAAAATATATCATTTTTACTTAAAGTATACAATATTTGATTGTTTTTTTAGTTGATAAATCTCATACAGAAATAAAGTTGTGTGATGAGCTACAATATTTAACTTCATCAAAATGTCTTTAAATCCATTTTAATTAACATTTTCAATCAGGTTTTGTTTTTACACACAAATGAATGTGATCAGTATCCGTTCATGGTGATTGTCCTTATCTGCCACAATGATTCTTCCCTGACTGAATATCTTTTGAGCGTGTTGTGTTGAGTCTGTAATGCTGCCAACAAAGTTATGAATCTACAAGTTTCCTGACACACTTCGACTAGAAATTGTTCTTGATGATAGTTTATTGAAAATAATTCTTCTCACTTTTGTTTCTTTGTCAAGATGAAACATTAAACATTTCCACATGGTTGGTTTAAACACTCAATGTGAACATTTTGGTGCATGTGTTGAACTTTCATTTGGATTAATATGTAAGTTCACAGTATTGAGGGGAGGAATATGATCAGAGTGTTGGTTTTCCATTTTAAAAGTGTAAATATTGTCTCATTCTGCACTTTGTCCAGGACGAGAACACAGTCTTCTCTTTCAGTCAGACAAGCCTACTCTTGGGATGAAGGTTTTTGATCATCCATTGTGCCGACCAAGGCTTTTCTATGGTTTTCCACCAGTGTTTCCTCTTTCCTCTTGAGAACAGTGAGGCTCGAGGGTTTGAGGTTGATTTTAGTGGCACCAGAAGCTCCAACAAATCACTGGTTCCTCAACTGGTTGGCTCTACAACAAACTGAAGAAATGCTGACTCTGCTCTCTGTTCTAATGTTGACCACAAACTGTTCTTTGTACTGTAGTTCACAGAAATAAATAATATTTTACTCAACATTATTCATTAAATGACATTTGTTTCTTATAATATTAACTTTACTCCATGTTTTGTAATAATGTAGGAACTTACTTTGAAAGCTTTATGGTTCATGTGTTTGATATAAACATACATTACATGTTGTGTGTTTAATAGTGATGTGTTGATGAAGCCAAATGAAACAGTGTCGTTTAGAGGTCAGTAGGTGGCGCCATCAGTTTAAAAATGTGATGTTTCATTAGAAAAATTGTTCAAAACAATGGAGAATAGTGCAGAGACCGCCATCTAGTGGAAAAATAATGACACTGCTTCATGAAGAATACTTACAAAGTATATTATTAATTGACATTTGTTTATTCTAATATTGACTTTACGACGTGTGTTTTTTAAATAATGTAGAAACCTAGTTTGAAAGTATTGTGGTGCATGTGTTTGATTTGTAAATACATTTCAAGTTGTGTATTTAATGTGAATCACACTGTATCATGTTTGTTCAACTAAAATACAAAATCAACCATCACTATAATAGTTTGGTGTGAGGATGGAGTGTGATGTTGGTGCAGAGTTAAGTTAAATTAAGACTAAATTAAATTTCTATAGTTCTTAACTTAAGAAATGTGTTTGTAAAGTGTTTGGTGTCACTAACCATGATGAAGAGTTGTGATATTCCTTCCTGAGTGTGAAGCAGACAGAGAATAATGATTCACTTCATATGTTCTCTGTCATTGATGATCCTTACTGGTACTCCGCGAGCTACGCACGACGGTGAGCTCTGCGTTGGATCCGCTGCAGTTCGCCTACAGGCCAAAGATGGGGGTGGACGACGCCGTCATCTACCTGCAGCACCGGGCACTGACTCACCTGGAAGCCGCCGGTAGCACTGTGAGAGTCATGTTTTTTGACTTCTCAAGTGCTTTCAACACCATCCAGCCGGCGCTGCTAAGGAAGAAGATGGAGGACGCAGGAGTTGGGACACAGCTTGCAGCATGGAAGATGGACTACCTCACCAACAGGCCGCAGTATGTGAGGCTGCAGGACTGCAGGTCTGAGGTGACCATCTGCAGCACCGGGGTGCCTCAAGGGACAGTGCTGTCACCTTTCCTTTTTTCCCTCTACACGGCGGACTTTACCTATGACTCCAGCAGCTGTCACCTCCAGAAGTTTTCTGACGACTCGGCCATTGTGGGCTGCGTGTCTGGGGGGGGCGAGCTGGAGTACAGGTCAGTCATCAAGGACTTTGTTGACTGGTGTGAGAGCAACTACCTTTGCTTAAACACCGGTAAGACAAGGGAGATGGTGATTGACTTCAGGAAAAAGTCCCCACCACATCAACCGGTGAGCATCCAGGGCTCGGACATTGAGCTAGTGGACAGCTTCAAATACCTGGGTGTTCACCTCAACAATAAACTGAACTGGTCCACACACATCAACGCCGTGTACAAGAAGGGCCGAAGTCGCCTCCACCTCCTGGGGAGACTGAGGTCCTTCGGAGTGTGCAGACCACTATTAAGGACCTTTTATGACTCCGTGGTAGCCTCTGCTATCCACTACGCTGTGGTCTGCTGGGGAGCAGCAGCACGGACCGGGACAGGAAGAGACTGAACAGGCTGGTCACGAGGGCCGGCTCTGTCCTGGGCCGCTCGCTGGACTCGGTGGAGGAGGTGGGAGAGAGGAGGACACTCTCCAGACTCTCCTCCATCAGGGACAACGCTCTTCACCCACTGCACCTGACCGTGGAGGAGCTGGCCAGCTCCTTCAGTGGCAGGCTCAGGCACCCCCAGTGTAGGACGGAGCGTTATAGAAGGTCCTTCATCCCAACTGGTGTCAGGATATTTAACTCTCTACTTTAAATATCCTGATGCTAATCCGTAGTGTGTTTTTCTTCTCGTGTGCTTTTTATTTTATTTTTTTCCGTTTTTTATTTCTATTTTATTTTATTTTTATTCTATTTTATTTTGTTAATAGTGTCAAATTTCTAATTTTGTAAATAATTTGTATATTCTTAAGATTGTTTTATTTTGTATTATCTCTTTTATTATTTCTTTTTTCCTTGCACTTTATTTTTTTCAACTGCGCTGTTGTGAAAGTGTGTTTCCCCTCTGGGGATGAATAAAGCTTTTTCTATTTCTATTTCTATTTCTATCATCAATGACAGAGAATATATGAAGTGAATCATTATTCTCTGTCTGCTTCACACTCAGGAAGGAATATCACAACTCTTCATCATGGTTAGTGACACCAAACACTTTACAAACACATTTCTTAAGTTAAGAACTATAGAAATGATCCCTGAAAGTATAGTCTTAACTTAACTCTGCACCAACATCACGCTCCATCCTCACACCAAACTACTAAAGTGATGGTTTATTAAAAACATTTTTCATTCATTAAATTGCAAGTATATGAGCAAAAAAAGACTGTGTTTTAGAGTAAATACAAACATGAATGTAAAATGTATCTAAAAATGTAACTGACACTCCACAGTGACATTTACAGGAAGACTATACATTCATTAAAAAACACAATCAAGAAATACCTCATGAGAAGTGTTTGTTTATGAAACAAATTTAAAAAAGGTATTTGAATACTAATTTGGATTAAATAATATTTTACAAATAATTTGACTTTCTTTCTTTCTGAAATATTGTTCAAGTTATATTTTGTCCATTTTTAGTGTCTGTATGAAAAAAAAATCCAACAGTTGATCTTTGTCTTTTATTAAACTGCACTGTCAGTGAAGACATGTGACCATGTGATGTAGTTTCATTCTTTGACTGACAGCAGTTAAGACTATACTTTCAGGGATCATTTCTCTTCACTGGCTTCCAGTTTCTTTCAGGATCAACTTTAAAATTCTGGTTCTTACTTTCAGATCTATTCATGGTCAGGCTCCTCCTTACATCACTGATCTGATCCAGCCTTACACCCCAGCTCAGGCTCTGAGGTCTGTGGATCAGAATCTACTTATGGTTCCATGCACACGGCTCAGGGCCAGAGGAGAGAAATCTTTTCAGGCTGTTGCTCCTAAGCTTTGGAACGATCTTCTTCTCTCTTTGCTCTTGATGGACCTACTGACTCCTTTAAGAAACATCTTAAGACGTTTCTATTTGTTCAGGCTTTTCCTTGAATTTCTCGAACTCCTGTGTTGTTCTCAGTATTATCTTGATCTTTAAAGTATGTACTTTTTTGAGTATTGTTTTGATTGTCTAAGCGCTTTGTGACCCTGGTCTCGAAAAGCGCTATATAAATAAATATTACTTACTTACTTACTTACTATAGTTCTTAACTTAAGAAATGTGTTACTAAAGTGTTTGGTGTCACTAACCATGATGAAGAGTTGTGATATTCCTTCCTGAGTGTGAAGCAGACAGAGAATAATGATTCACTTCATATGTTCTCTGTCATTGATGATCCTTCTTTACTTCCTTGTGCAGTATTGAGAGGAATATGATCAGAGCGGTGATTGAATGTCAAAGTTAAACATAAACAATAAGCATTGTCAGGAGCATCTGGGTGAACATCAATGTGATGTTGTGAAGAAGCTCTCAATAGAACCTGATCAATTTACTAAATAACCCCCACAAACACAGACATTTCTAAATAATTCACATTTTAAACAAAGGGGTCAAGCATTCTTCCGTGATTTGGACCCGAAAGACGTGTTTCGAAGGACAGAGAAAACACCTGTAGCGGCGCAGACAACGAAGCTAGGAGCCAACATGGCCGACATGGATCTCATCCTGCAAGAACTGAGAGGGTTCTGACAGGAAAGTAAAACTCAATTTCAATCATTAAAAGAAGAGATGTCGGAGCTAAATACAAGGATGGAAGAGGCAGAGGGACGGATGGTGACGGCAGAAGAAAGGCTTCAGAACGTCGAGGAAGTTTATACGGAGATGCTAAAGCTACACGCGAGAGTCGAGGAGAAGATGGTGGACTTGGAAAGTCGATCTAGAAGAGAAAAGAAGAAAAGAATACGGATCTATGGCGTTCCGGAGGGGGCTGAGGAGTCATCCTCCATGATAACTTTTGTGGAGAACTTGCTTCGTGAAGGACTTGGGATGACAGAAAGCAGAGGAGCTGAGGATGGAGAGAGCGCACCGGTCCACTAGACCTCCATCATCGTCAAGTTTCTGAGTTTCTCAACGAAAGAGTCGATTCTTCCCAAGGTGTGGCAGAGCAGAGGATTCTCCTGGAAATCTAACCAAATAAACATGGATCAAGATTATCCTCCAGCCATCATCAAACAGCGGTGCGAGTATGCAGAGGTGCGCAAAGTCCTGAAGGAAAACCAAGTTCAATTTCAGACTCTCTTCACGGCCAGACTACGAGTGAAATACAAAGACGGAACCAGAACCTACGCTACAGTGGAGGAAGCAACGGAGGATCTGAGAAAATGGAGTTACGACGTCACACTTGCATGTCAGTTCCTGAGACCCTCCTTTGAGAGTCACTCAAGTTGTTTATTAAGTTGAATGTAATATTGAGTTTTTTTTAGTTTGTTTCTGGCTTTTGAGGGGGGAGGGAGCATACCAGTTTTGTGAAATTGTTCAAAAAGGACACCAGTAATGGATAAAAGATCAATAAATATTGTTTTGTTCAATATTAACGGCGTACTCAACGCAGTTAAAAGGGCGAAGATATTGTCAAAACTTGAGAAAGATAAAATGCACATTGCTTTCTTACAAGAAACACATCTTGATGACATAGAACATGGTAAACTGAATAAATCAGGATTTAAACACGTCTATTATGCTTCTCACAGTTCAGGAAGAAGGAGGGGAGTGACAATCCTCATAAATAACACAGTCAATTACCAGCACATCTCAGAGTATAAAGATAATGAAGGTAGATTTATAACAATTACAGGTAAAGTTGAAGATGATTTGGTGAGTTTCTTTAACGTGTATGTTCCACCTGGGAGTGACTAGTCCTTCTTTAAACGTTTACTTGAAATAATGACAACAAAAAGCCAAGGGATGTTGATTTGTGGGGGCGACTTCAATCTTCCACTTAACCCCAAAATGGACTCATCTAATGGCAAGTCAGACACAAGAAAGATCAACAATAAGTTCAACAATATTATGGAAGAAGTGGGAATTATTGATACTTGGAGAGAGTTGAACTCAAAAAGTCGAGAATATACACATTACTCAGCAGCTCATAATGTTTACTCTCGTGATCTGTTGTTATCTGTGAAATAGGCCCTAGTAGTGTTTCTGACCACGGTCAGAAATCAGCTCAGGAGAACCAGGACAACAAAGGCCCCTGGACCAGACGGCATTGGTGGCAAAGTACTCAGGACGTGCTCTGACCAGTTAAGTGAAATTGTTGGACTTCTGTTCAACATGAGCTTGACCCTGGGAAGAGTTCCACTACTGTGGAAGACGTCCTGTGTGGTACCGGTGCCGAAGACTCAGCACCCTAAGGATCCCAGCTGCTACAGACCTGTGGCCTTGACATCCCACCTTATGAAGGCTCTGGAGCGGCTGGTCCTTAGTTACCTGAGTCCTCTGGTGCGCTCCTCCATGGATCCGTTGCAGTTTGCCTACCAACCTGACATCGGCGTGGAGGACGCCATCATCTTCCTTCTCCACCGAGCACTTTCTCACCTGGAGTCGCCTGGAAGCACTGTGAGGATCCTTTTCCTGGATCTAAGCAGTGCTTTCAATACCATCAGGTCAAACATCCTGAGGGACAAGCTGGAGCTGTCTGGAGCGGACACTCACCTCTCGACACCGTTTGGTGTCCGGGGGTCACTCCTGAAGTCATTCTATGACTCAGTGGTGGCCTCTGCCATCTTCAACGCTGTGGTCTGCTGGGGGAGCAGCATGACAGCAAAGGATAGGGCTAAACTGGACAGCCTTATTAAGAAGGCCGGTTACGTCCTAGGGCGCCCCCTGGATCCTGTGGAGGAAGTGTCTGGGAGGAGGATACGGAGCAAGCTGGGCTCCATGAGGAGGAACTTGTCTCACCCTCTCCAGCACACACTGAGGGCATTGAGGAGCTCCATCAGTGATAGGATGCTCCATCCCCGGTGTGTGAGGGAGAGGTACTGCAGGTCCTTCCTCCTGCTGCCATCAGACTCCACAACAAGAACACACCAAGATAACTATTTAACCGCACCTCTTGTTATTTATGTAAATATGATTGTATATATATTATATAGCGCAGATTTATTTCTTATTCTATTTAGATTTTCTTTCTCGTTTTTATTTCTGGGTGTTTTTATTTCTCTTGCTGTTGTTAAACCGAATTTCCCCTCGCGGGACTAATAAAGGTTTTCTGATTCTGATTCTGATTCTGGTCCTGTCTATATGACGTTTGTCTGGTCAAAAGCTTAGATCTACAGTTTGGAGACTAAATTCAAAAATGTTAAATAGCCACGCCATTAAAGATAAACTGAAAGCTGAAATTGAAGATTATTTAGAATTAAATGATAAAAAGGAAGTATAACCACCAATATTATGGGATGCTCTAAACAAAGGCTGTGTTGAGGAGTAAAATAATTTCTATCTTTTCATAGGAGAAGAAACTCAGACAACAAGAACTTATGGAATTAGAAGACAAACTGAGGACAACTCAAATGAAACACTCTCAGTCCTTAGATGATGACACTCAATTGAAAGTTCAAAAACTAAGAAAAGAAATAGATGAAATAAATACACATGAAATACAAAAAAAACTACTTTTCACCAAGCAAAAATACTACGAGGCTGGTGGAAAATCTATGAGGCTCCTGTCCTACAAATTGAGAAAACAGCAAGCTGACCGGTCTATACACAAAATCAGAGACCCCACAACTAAAAAAGTGGAAACTAATCAACAAAACATTCAGAAATGTTTCTTAAAATGTTATGAAAAGCTCTATTCTCAACCTCAAACAGCTAATGTCCACCAGATTGACAAATGATTATCCCATATTGAGCTTCTAATGGTTAACAATAACAAAAGTAAAAATTAACATAAAAAATGAACTTTGATCAGCAATTAAAAGATTAAAAGGAGGGAAATCCCCCTGAACAGATGGATTTACCTCCGAGTGGTGCAAAATAATGCAAGATCAACTAACTACTACACTCCTGAGAACATTTAACTGGGTTTTAGAACATAAAGTTGTACCTCATGGAGCGAGGCGATCATATCTGTCATTCCCAAAGAAGGGAAAGATAATATGGAATCTGGGAATTACTGTCCAGTGAGCGTTTTGAACATTAATCATAAACTGTCCACCTCCATACTAACAAGAAGAATTGAACCAATCTTACCTAAATTAATTCATGAGGACCAGACAGACTTTGTTGGAAATAGACAAACTCAAGATAGCATCAGGAGAGCATTACACATTATAAGACAAGCTGGGAATCAAAACTTGGAAACGCTGTTACTGAGTCTGGACGCAGAAAAGGCGTTCGACTCAGTAAGTTGGTCATTTTTATATTAAGTTTTAGCAAAAATTTGTATTTCATGATACTATAATTGATACTTTTGCAGCAATGTACAAAACACCAATGGCTAGAATTAAATGAATGGAGATTTAACAAAATCATTTGTTCTGAAGAGAGGAAACTGACAGGGGTGTTGTGCGTCACTATTGTTTGCCATTTTCATAGAACCTCTGGGTCAATGGATAAGGCAGAGGACAGAAATCCAAGGAGTCATGATGTCCACGGGGGAGCAAAAGCTTGCGTTGTTTGCTGATGATTTATTGTTGACCATAACACAACCTTCTCAGACACAAGTGATGGAGATGCTAAAAGAATACGGTCTATTATCAGGCTACAAAATTAATATTGATAAAATCAAGTTCTAACACTGAACTATGACCCACCATGAAAAATCAGGAATATGTATAACTGGAAATGGGATGCAAAATTCTAATATTTAGGGGTGTCACTACCTAGAGACTTGCTGAGACTGTATGACCTCAACTATGGACCTTTGAGTGAAAGAATTAAGTTGGATTTACAAAGATGGGCAACTATACCATATTTAAATCTTCACTCAAGGATAGACTCCATCAGGATGAATATTCTGCCACGAATATTATATCATTTTCAATGTCTCCCGGTCAAAATTCCACCAAAACAATTTATAGAATGGGACAGATTAATTTCAAGATTTGTGTGGGAGGGGAACAAACCCAGGGTCAGATATAAAACACTGCAATTAAGTAAAGAGAAGGGAGGTATGGGCCTGCCCTGCCTTCAACATTATTACCATGCAGCACAGTTGAGGCCCTTAATCTGTCTCTGTTCAAGATCTTACACTGCAGGTTGGAAGAACTTGGAAGGTTCTAGCGTAAATGGTGTTCCATTGATTGCTCTCATAGCAGAGAACAAGCTACAGGATGAAATGAAGGTTGCAGATCATACTTTTACTACTTACTCCTTTTTTACTACTATACTTTTTAAGGATTTTCCTAAAATCTTGGCAAGAATTGGTCAAGTCCTGCCACCTAGGGGATTCCCCGAGGATCTTGAGGTGGTGTGCTTTTGACTCCGATTTTGTGCCCAATAAAAGGGACGGCAGATTTAAGACTTGGATCTCAAAAGGTTTAACTGATTATCAATCATTTATTCACAAAGGGAATTTTCAGAGTTTTGAAAACCTTAAGAAAAAGAGGATTTTTACAGATACTTACAAGTAAGAAATTATTTTAATCAAAATTTGAAAAAGCCAATTGATGCATGTGGAAAAGAATTACTAGAGATTTTCATTTCATTATTGGAGGCAAATAATAGCAATAAAATAGTATCTAAATTGTACAAAGGAATTCGACAATCTAAACAAGAGAACACAGGATATATAAAGCAGCGATGGGAAAAAGATGGAGATATATCAATCACAAATGAGAGCTGGGAAAAAAATGTATCATCTACAATGGTTTTCAACAAGATCAAATACATGGCGGGAGTTCTGTTGGAAGAATATTATTCCATTTTTTATCACACCCATTCAAAAATACACATGGGCACGGATGAAGCATGTTGGAGACTTTGCGGGTATAATGGAGCAAATCACTGGCATGTGTTTTGGAGCTGCAGTGGAATCAAAGCTTTTTGGACAGAGATCCACAGCCATTTAAACAACATTTTTGGTGTGAATCTTCCCTGTAAAGGTGAAAACATGTACCTGGGTGACTAACCAATAGAAAACTGTAATAATGGAGACAAGAAATTGCTTTTCATATTGTTGGCAGCAAGTAAAAAATGTATCACGAGGAAGTGGTTACAAGTTGAACCACCCACGACAGAACTGGATAGACATCGTTTACGACATCTATAAGATGGAGAAGTTATCCTTTGCACTCCAAACAGATATGAACAAGTTCTACAAGATATGGACCAAATGGACAGAATATGTCAAACCAATTAGAAGCGATTTAATTAAAGGAAATATGTCATTTTATTTTCCATATTTGCCCTGCTTCAATGCATTTATTGATTTTCTTTTTCTAACTCTTGAAAAATATAAGTATTTTGTAAAGTAACTAGTTTGATAATTTCATCTTTATTTTCCACTCAATACTTTATACTTGAATGTACCATTTTGTTCTGAAAAATAAAAAAAATAAAAAAAATCCATTAGTATCGGTGGATCCAGATGCTAATGCACAACAAACTCCAACAACAACAAAACCTCATAGGCAAAGATTAGAAGAAAAAGTTCAAGTTAACACTTTA
Organism: Callionymus lyra; assembly: GCF_982586985.1. Lineage (NCBI taxonomy): Eukaryota > Metazoa > Chordata > Actinopteri > Syngnathiformes > Callionymidae > Callionymus > Callionymus lyra. The sequence goes on from NC_141824.1 coordinate 5,344,193, forward strand.
TTTCTTTAAAAAAGTTTAAAATCAATCATTGTGGACAACTTGTGTTATAGTAGCTCTATTTTACAAAGTATTTCAGCACCAACTGTATTTAAATTGATGTCATGTCATTTCCCAACTTTTAATGAACGACTTTAGAATGACCTTCAGTGGAGAAACAACACAAACTTTCACCAAGGAAGGTCACATTACTTCTTCCCAAGTATTTTATTTAAACCGAAGAACTTTGATGTTTCTTGGGCTGGAGTCGAACCCACAACTGGATCACAACCACCAGAACAATTGTACTGAAAGCAAGAGTGTTCTGAACTTGACAATCCTTGAGCAGTTCTATCTAGATTACATTTGAAATGGTGTCTCAAAGCATTTGTTTCGTTTCTCGACAATCGATTAAATGATTTGTTCCAAAAATTGATTTTTTTTTTACTCATGAATTGAGCAGAGTGCAGGAGCAGAAAATTCAAATGCCAAACAATTCATATACAAGGGCCTTAAAAGATCTCCATGATCCAGAACATCACTAGAACTAAATGATAAAAGTTGAATGCAAACTTTTTTATTGATTCAGATTAAGACCCTGTAAATATTTACAATTGGTTTAATCTTCAATCAACATGTTCATTTAAATTACAAGGTAAAGCTCTGTCTAAATACAGCAGTGATACAGGAGGGATTGATTTTGTCTTGACCTTTAGTTTCCATTATTTTATGTGTTTTTTTTGTTTCTATATGTACACTCTGTTGTTGTTGTTTCGTTTGTATTGCAATAGATTATTTTTCTGAATTTACTGTCTCTTGAAAAAAAAGAAAAAAAAAGAGCATATACGTAACATTGCTGTGTCTGCATATTTACATAGTTGCCTTTACATCAGACCAACATTGCCTGGAATGCCTGTATTGCATACTTGTGCTCGATACAAATATTTTAAATTTAAAAAGTAATATCACGCTCCTCAAGAATTTTATCAGCAGGATTCTACATACATAGAACACATTTAATACTTGATGGTCAGACAAAAGTGAGTTCTGAGGAGAGACATTTGTTGTTTTAACTTCAGGTCTGTTTGCTAGAACAAGATCTAAGGTGTGGTTGAAACAGTGAGTCAGGGCCAAGAGATCCATAAAATCCTCCTATAGAGAGTGTCACATGTCTTTGTAGAACCATGGAAACAAAAATAACCTGTTGATTTTGAAACCGTGTGAAACGTACAAAGTATGTTTGTCTCATATATGGGCAATAAAATCAACCGCTATCAGTGAAAAAATGATAATGCAGAGAATAATGATTCACTTCATATGTTCACTGTCATTGATGATCAGCGCTATATAAATACAAATTACTTACTTCTTTACTTCCTTTAGGAGTATTGAGAGGAGGAATACGATCAGAGTGGTTGTTTGTTCTGCTAAATGGTAAAAGCAATTTAGTTCAGGTGAAATACTAATTTTCTACTCAGCCTCATGTTGTTCAACAGTTGTGATTCATTTTAGAATAATGGGTTCCTTTTCAGAGTTATAGTAAAAAAAATGTTTGTTCATTTTAAAGAAGCAAATGACGCTCAATGGTCTTTGTCCACATCTTGTTCCAAAATGACAAACTTAAAATATCCAAATACTAGTGATGGTCTGGTGAAGCTTCATGAAACAGTGTCTTTTCATTTTTCCAGAACAATTGTTGTCGTCAAGGCTTCAGTACAAGAGAGATGTTACAGACGAGCACCACAGAGGTTTGGATATTTTTTAATATCAATTTCAACAAAGACAAAAAGACCTACAAACTATAGTCTTTACATTAATATGAAAATACATTTTTATTTTTGTTAAAAGTTATAAAGAATTACATTAAAAATGTCACTTAATAGTATATTGTCTTGAACACAACAACCACTCTGATCATATTCCTCTCAATACTGCACAAGGAAGTAAAGAAGGATCATCAATGACAGAGAACATATGAAGTGAATCATTATTCTCTGTCTGCTTCACACTCAGGAAGGAATATCACAACTCTTCATCATGGTTAGTGACACCAAACACTTTACAAACACATTTCTTAAGTTAAGAACTATAGAAATGATCCCTGAAAGTATAGTCTTAACTTAACTCTGCACCAACATCACATTCTGGTTCTTACTTTCAGAGCTATTCATGGTCAGGCTCCTCCTTACATCACTGATCTGATCCAGCCTTACACCCCAGCTCGGGCTCTGAGGTCTGTGGATCAGAATCTACTTATGGTTCCACGCACACGGCTCAGGACCAGAGGAGAGAAATCTTTTCAGGCTGTTGCTCCTAAGCTTTGGAACAATCTTCCTCTCTCTTTGCGCTTGATGGAGTCTACTGACTCCTTTAAGAAACACCTTAAGACGTTTCTATTTGTTCAGGCTTTTCCTTGAATTTCTCGAACTCCTGTGTTGTTCTCGGTGTTGTCTTGATCTTTGAAGTATGTACTGTTTTGAGTATTGTTTTGATTGTTAAAGCGCTTTGTGACCCTGGTCTCGAAAAGCGCTATATAAATATATATTACTTACTTACTTACTTACTCCATCCTCACACCAAACCATTACAGTGACGGATGCATAGTTTTTGAATTTTAAAATGTTACTGTCATTCATTTGATTGCAAAGAGATGAGACTAGAAAACATACTTTGTAGTTTCACAGTTTATACACAACATGTATTTATAATCAAAAGGTTATCTCTGTAACCAAGGTTCTACGATGATGTGTGACACTCTCTATATGATGATATATATGATTCTATGGATAACCTCTCTTGACCCTGACTCTGAAAAAGAACGATGCATTCACCAATGCTTTCCATGTGACCTGCACTGAAACACACCAGTAATATATTCATGCAGCCTGGTGCTTGAATCATGTCAAGTTATAATTGTTGTTGACTTTAACATCCATGTGGATATGGTTCATGACAGCTTGACAACTACGTTCAATTCCATAATATATTCAATTGTCTTGATTGTTGACTGTTTCAACCACACCTTAGATCTTGTTCTAGCAAACAGACCCTGAAGTTAAAAATCGCAAATGTTTCTCCTCAGAACTCAGTTAATCTGACCATTAAGTATTAAATTGTTAAAAACAAAGGAAGGAACGAAGTGGAGAGACTGCCATCTAATGGACTCTGAAAATAATCACACTGCTTCATGAAGCTTCATCAGAACATCTCTGCTCTTCTGGTCACATCAGCCTGTCACAGAGATCAGGGATTAGTTTTGCTGGAGTTCCCTGTCAGAGACTCACACAATCCTCAGGTCAGGGTTTATTTCTTTTAAGTCTTTGTCAGTTTACTTCTCTTCTGGATCCACAACTTGAATACTGGGTATGATCTTTGACCTCTTGTGTCCCGGCAGCTCCAGGTTCTGCTCCGTGATGCTGCTTTCATCCTCAGAATCCCACGACTCTGAAGAGTCTACATCATAAGTGTCAAACTCAAGGCCCGCGGGCCAAATGTGGCCCGCCATGTGATTTTTATGTGGCCCGCCTGCCTTACCTTGACCAATGAGCAAAAAAAAAACTTGAAAAAACACACATGGATGGTGGAGAGGATCCACTTGGTGTGTTCAGGATCTACTCATCCACAAGAATTGACAGCCAATATATAAGCTGGGGAACCTAAAAACGTGACCAATAACTGGTTGTGAACTGAGACTTTCTTTCTTGTTGGGACATATCTCAAGACTCACCAATCTGATTTTCCTGCAATTGATTTATTTTTTCTCTGCTTGAGATGACAAGTGTGACGACACATGTGCATCAACAAGGAAAAGTTGCTTGTCAGACTTATTTCAGTTGCAACTTATTAGTCTTGAGCTGTAAGTTTTGACTTATTTTTATGTGTAGAAATGTATTTAGTACCACATGCAAGGCTGTGTGCAGCCATTTTTATTTTATTGTAAAATGCTACATCACACATGTTGTTAGCAGCTCACAATTGTTGGTTTTACAGTAGTTATGACCTCAAGTAATACATTCAAAGTCATTTAACATTAAGGAGTAGTTACATTTATTTTACATTAGCTTACATTTAGCTACATTTATAATTTACATCTGGCCCTTTGAGGGCAGCCATTATGATGATGTGGCCCCTGGTGAAAACCAGTTTGACACCCCTGGTCTACATAGTCACTCTCAGACCCACTTAGTTCCACCAACGCCACCTCCTGAAGATGTTCACACAAGTCATGAGATTTAGAGTGAGCTCCACGTTTGAATTCAAGAACACAAATCAACACTAACCATCTCAACTCTTCCATCTGCTGCTTCAGTCTCTTGTCTTCTCTGCCATTTGTGGAAGGAAACTCTGCAGCCGGCTCAGAGAAACATCTGTATATATTGATGTATCAACTTTTTCTCACACCCCGAGTGGTTTGTAAACATGCAAGACGGACATAAACGATGTATTTCAAACAGGAAATTATACTTTTATTTTGTCCATCAGTCTGAGGTGACCTACCTGAGCGACGTGGCGGCAGATAAAGGCGAGGAGGAGCCGTGCAGAAGCTGACCCGTCCAGTGCAGCTGCCAGGACCAGACCTCAGCTCTGTCCTGTGACGACTGCAGAGCTAATGGCTTCAGCCACACACACACTCTGGAGAAGGAACGTCCACCATCTCTAAACGCTTTATCTGACTTGTCGTGAATCCAACTATGAACATGTGACTGAGAACGACTACGACTTCCTGTTGACGATCTATTCTATTTCCTGTGATTCTGGTGAAACGTGTGCCTGAGAATGTTTTCTGTCTGAATTGTGGAACTAAAGCATTTGCTCAGTCTTCACCAGGACCAGATTAAAAGTATCTTGTATCACAGTTGTCTTGGTTTGGACCTGCATGATGATGAACTCACGTTTGTAAATGACTTGTAACGTAACACATCCATATCACAGCAAATAAAAAAACACGTCTTGACCAGCGGTGGACAATTTATAATGAGGTCAAATTAAATACTGTTGACGAAACAAAATGTAGAATAAAAAACGAAATTAATCTAAACTGTGATTATTGATCACCATGACATTAAAACAACTATATCAGGTTATTTTATTATGCATTACAAACAATTGTAAACATTAAACAATATAGTTTAATACAAGGGAAAATACATTTGAACAAGAGTTGTGTTTGATGTTAAAATGAAAACGTTTTTTCAATTATTAACATTCTGACTTAGGTGAGCGACTCACAGCTAGGGGGCGATCTAGGTGGATTGTTGTGGTGTCCTCTTCCACGCTGCAAACAGAAAGCAGTTGAGTGCAGTGAGGGCGTGACACACAAGTCTCATAGAGGCACACCTGACTGGTGCAGGTGCTCGGGGGGCGGAGTCAAACATCCACACTGGGCGTCTCACCACACCTGTCCAAATGTGTCGTCAGTGTTGCACATTTGAGCTCTGGCGGGATCTAAGATGGCGGCACAGGTGTGGCGTGAGATCGGCGTCTCATGGTTGTGTAACCTGATGAAGTTTGACTTGAGAGAAGCAGGTCAGAGAGCAAACCTCCACAAACACATTCAGCCGACTCAGCAGGAAACTTTGAATCAAGTTTCTACATGTGAATTGTCGGCACAAGCTCTTCTGGATTTTTCTTCTACACAAAAGTGGACACAACTTATGTGCACCTGTTCAGCACAAGACGAGTTGATCAAAGCAATACAGTCATATTTAGGACATGAGTTGATCAGGAAACAGAAGGAGAGGTCAGAGATGTTGACCTTTCATAACAGCTGCACAAATGGATTCTTTCTGAGCCTCCACTGACCCTCAATGACAAGTGACTTTACTGAACATTTGGAGTCCAAACACATGTGGACGTTTTCTGTCCATTTATTTGAAGATCAAAACACACAAGAAATGAAGCAGCAGTTCAACTATGTTTGACAAGATTCTTCACCTCTGACATCACAACTGACGCTTCATTAACTAGTGTCTACACACCAGGAAGAAAACACACAAACTATTACATGAACACAAAACTGTCTGTGCGTGTACTTGTGTGTGTGTGTGTGTGTGTGTGTGTGTGTGTGTGTGTGTGTGTGTGTGTGTGTGTGTGTGTGTGTGTGTGTGTGTGTCTACACATTCATAAATCAATGTCAATGTGTGTCTGATTTTTTTCCGTTTTGGTTTTTGCATGTTTGTACTTCTGTTTGTTATTTGATGTGTAAATACATGTGTTTGTTATCTTTTTATTTGTGTGTGCATTTCTGTGTAGTAGTAAAGCACATGTGTGTGTGTTTGTCATTGTGTGTGATTGCTTTTTTGTGTGTGTGCGTGTTTTTGCTTTGGTAAAGCATGTGTGTGTGTGTTTGCAGTTGTTTGTGAGTGCATTTTTGTGTGTCAGAGATGCATGTGTGTGCATCCTTGTGTGATGGTGAAGCATGTGTGTGTTTGTGTGTGATTGTGAGTGAGTGCATTATTGTGTTTTAGAGAAGCATGTTTGTGAGTGTTTGTGTGTGTGCATTTATTTGTGTTAAAGTGAAGCATGTGTGTGAGTGTTTGTGTGTGTGAGTGTATTTGTGTGGTACAGAATCGTGTGTGTGCATTTATCTGTGTGTGTGTGTAGTTTTCATAACGGCTCAGATCACATGACATCCTGATGTGAGTTTCAAACACATTTCCAGTGAAGGAACAAAGATCAGCAGCTCTGACGTCTGCAGAGTCTCAGAAGAAAAAGACGTTTCTTGGTCGATTCCTCCTGAAACACGGAGACAGAAAAATGTATCAACTTGTAAAATCATGCGTGAAGTGAGTCTTGAAGAAAAGTGACAATTATCATCCACTGACTTTAGTCTCTGTCCACGGGCGGATCCTTCAGATGGTCCAGCTCCGAGCTGGGGGCCGCTGTAAGATCACAAACCCTGTTAGCTTGTGTGCTTCTCACCAGCAGATGAAACTAGTGTCAACACTGATGCTAGCATGCTAGCACTCTGTCACATGGTCAACATCTGAGCTGAGACAAGATCATGTACTTACAAGACGAGTCAGAGTCGCCTGAAATGGAAAGAAAGAGGACAAATTACACCTGAAGAAGATGAACATAGAAGAGTTCCTCTGACCTCTTCTCATCTCTGCTGACCTTCTTTGACCTTCTATTCTTTCTCTCCAGTATCTGGAGATGATCTGGATCAAATCACAAACTCTCACCTTTCTTCTTCTTCTTGTAGATGAAGTATCCAACCACTGTGAGCACCAGAGCGGAGGCAGCGACGGCGGCCATGATGATGTACAAGGTCAGGAAAGTCCTGGCTGTGGATGGAGAGCAAAGTAAGTGGAGACATGATCAGGTGACCAGTGTTAGAGACGTGGTGGGGCCTCATTCAGCAGATCCATGCTGACCACACCTGGACTCTCATCTGGATGAAAGAAACCTCTGGAGACACCAAGAAGGTTCTGAAGACTCTTACCGTTGGTCAGGATGTTTGACGGATCCAGTTTGGTGACCACGTCTTCCGGAATGCCGTCCAGTTGAAACACACACTCGTACCTGGACCAGTCGTCAGACGGGAGTTTCAGGTCCACCATGTTCTGGAAGGTTCCGTCAGGGTTGGGGAGGATCTCTCCGTGTTCCACGTCCTCGTGCAGCTCCTCTCCGTCTTTGGTCCAGAACAACATGGCTCTGTCGGGGTAGAAGCCTGTAGCGTGGCAGGTGACCGGAGAGCTGGCTGTCTTCTGGAGGAGAGACACTCGTGGACGCTCTGAAGGGAGAGACACCACACTTCAGAGAGAAAGTCAAAGGATGGACAGAGAATGAAGGAGAGGAGGAGGAGGGAGGACAGGGGTGGAGGTGAGGAAAAGAAGATAAGAGGAGAGAGAGAGAGAGAGGTCATGAGGAGAGAGAGGAGGGAGAGAAGGAGGAAGGAGAGCAGAAGGAGAAGAAGGTCATGGAACTACCTGTTCTCATCAAGGTTTTGCTCCCAAACTTCACAAACTTCTTCAGATAGTTTGGACATTCCTGGGTGAAAAAGAACTGTCTGTATTTATTCAAGCCTTCCTCCTGGTCCAACTTGTGTTTGCTGATGACGGCCTGAGGACTCGGAGCGACCCAGGTCAGAGTCTGAAGGTCAAACACGATGAAGTCTTCTCCATCATAGCCGTGCTGTTCATAACCTTTGACCTCTCCAGTCTCATCGTCCCACTCACAACCGTCCATCCTCTGAACGATGTGAACACCTGAGAGAGAAACCAGAGTGAGACCTGATCTACTCCACTGTTTAATACTCCACTGTGATCTACTCCACTGTTTAATACTCCACTGTGATCTACTCCACTGTTTAATACTCCACTGTGATCTACTCCTCTGTTTAATACTCCACTGTGGTCTACTCCACTGTGATCTACTTCACTGTTTAATACTCCACTGTGATCTACTCCACTGTTTAATACTCCACTGTTTAATACTCTACTATGATCTACTTCACTGTTTAATACTCCACTGTGATCTACTCCACTGTTTAATACTCCACTGTGGTCTACTCCACTGTTTAATACTCCACTGTGATCTACTTCACTGTTTAATACTCCACTGTGATCTACTCCTCTGTTTAATACTCCACTGTGGTCTACTCCACTGTTTAATACTCCACTGTTTAATACTCCACTGTGATCTACTTCACTGTTTAATATTCCACTGTGATCTACTTCACTGTTTAATACTCCACTGTGATCTACTCCACTGTTTAATACTCCACTGTGATCTACTCCACTGTTTAATACTCCACTGCTTAATACTCCACTGTGATCTACTTCACTGTTTAATACTCCACTGTGATCTACTTCACTGTTTAATACTCCACTGTGATCTACTCCACTGTTTAATACTCCACTGTGATCTACTTCACTGTTTAATACTCCACTGTGATCTACTTCACTGTTTAATACCCCACTGTGATCTACTCCTCTGTTTAATACTCCACTGTGGTCTACTCCACTGTGATCTACTTCACTGTTTAATACTCCACTGTGATCTACTCCACTGTTATTACTCCACTGTTTAATACTCCACTGTGATCTACTTCACTGTTTAATACTCCACTGTGATCTACTCCACTGTTTAATACACCACTGTGATCTACTTCACTGTTTCATACTCCACTGTGATCTACTCCACTGTTTAATACACCACTGTGATCTACTCCACTGTTTCATACTCCACTGTGATCTACTCCACTGTGATCTACTTCACTGTTTAATACTCCACTGTGATCTACTCCACTGTTTAATACTCCACTGTGATCTACTCCTCTGTTTAATACTCCACTGTGGTCTACTCCACTGTGATCTACTTCACTGTTTAATACTCCACTGTTTCATACTCCACTGTGATCTACTCCACTGTTTAATACTCCACTGTGATCTACTCCACTGTTTCATACTCCACTGTGGTCTACTCCTCTGTTAAATACTCCACTGTGGTCTACACCACTGTTTAATACTCCACTGTGGTCTACTCCACTGTTTCATACTCTACTGTGATCTACTCCACTGTGATCTACTTCACTGTTTAATACTCCACTGTGATCTACTCCACTGTTTAATACTCCACTGTGATCTACTCCACTGTTTCATACTCTACTGTGATCTACTCCACTGTTTAATACTCCACTGTGGTCTACTCCACTGTTTAATACTCCACTGTGATCTACTCCACTGTATAATACTCCACTGTGGTCTACTCCACTGTTTAATACTCAACTGTGGTCTACTCCACTGTTTAATACGCCACTGTGGTCTACTCCACTGTTTAATACTCCACTGTGATCTACTCCACTGTTTCATACTCCACTGTGATCTACTCCACTGTTTCATACTCCACTGTGATCTACTCCACTGTTTCATACTCCACTGTGGTCTACTCCACTGTTTAAAACTCCACTGTGGTCTACTCCACTGTTTAATACTCCACTGTGATCTACTCCACTGTGATCTACTCCACTATTTAATACTCCACTGTTTAATACTCCACTGTGATCTACTCCACTGTTTAATACTCCACTGTGATCTACTCCACTGTGATCTACTCCACTGTTTAATACCCCACTGTGATCTACTCCACTGTGATCTACTCCACTGTTTAATACTCCACTGTGGTCTACTCCACTGTGATCTACTCCACTGTGATCTACTCCACTGTGATCTACTCCACTGTTTAATACTCCACTGTGATCTACTCCACTGTGATCTACTCCACCGTGATCTACTCCACTGTGATCTACTCCACTGTGGTCTACTCCACTGTTTAATACTCCACTGTGATCTACCTCACTGTTTAATACTCCACTGTGATCTACTCCACTGTGATCTACTCCACTGTTTAATACTCCACTGTGGTCTACTCCACTGTGATCTACTCCACTGTGATCTACTCCACTGTGATCTACTCCACTGTGGTCTACTCCACTGTGATCTACTCCACTGTGGTCTACTCCACTGTTTAATACTCCACTGTGATCTACTCCACTGTGATCTACTCCACTGTTTAATACTCCACTGTGATCTACTCCACTGTTTAATACTCCACTGTGATCTACTCCACTGTGATCTACTCCACTGTTTAATACTCCACTGTGATCTACTCCACTGTGATCTACTCCACTGTTTAATACTCCACTGTGATCTACTCCACTGTTTAATACTCCACTGTGATCTACTCCACTGTGATCTACTCCACTGTGATCTACTCCACTGTTTAATACTCCACTGTGATCTACTCCACTGTGATCTACTCCACTGTTTAATACTCCACTGTGATCTACTCCACTGTGATCTACTCCACTGTTTAATACTCCACTGTGATCTTCTCTGAACTTGTATGATCTACTCCAGTTTCCTCCTCTGATCTACTCTGTATACAAGATGGATGGTTCAGGATGTAAAAAGGTTGAACATGATTCAGTTTAAGGTCAAACATTGATTTTAAAGACAACAAACCTCCAGTTTGGTTGAATCTCTGTTTTGCTATTTCAATGTTGTTCTTGTGGACCTGCTGTTCATTATTTAAGATATTTGTGTCTCTCTCCCAGTACTGAGGATCATCTGCTGTGGCCTGGATCATCCAGTCTTGTTTGGGTACATTTCTCCTGGTGTTGCTGTCGTAGTGTTCCACTTCAACTCCGTCCACATAAGTGACAGAAACAAACTCTGGGAAGTTTTTAACTCCAGCAGATGCAGTGATGAAAAACTGCATTGTGTGAATCACTGTGAGACACAAAAACAAAGTTTAGATCTTCTCTGGTTCTGATGACACAACGTTGTGATGCAGCAGAACAATCACATCTTCTACAAAGACAAAGAGGTGAAGAACAGAGGGACAGTCAGCAGTGACACAAAGTTCACGTCCACACACGGACACCAGCAGAACATCCTTCACACTTCACTCTCCAAGAACCCTGGCTAACTGGGACACAACTATAGAAGAAGAAGAAGAAGAAAAAACGATTAATATTAATAACAATCTGAAATGTAATAAATATTTATAATAAAACAAATAAGGAACAAAGAGAATTAAAAGAATAAATGGATGAATTAAGAAGAAACAGGAGCAACAATGTTGAAAAAGATCAAACAACTAAATTGAAATTGTTTTTAAAAAACGCATAGATAATAAAATATTAAAACCAAGTTCATGGAACAAATCTAAGAATGATTGATAGAATAAAGATCATTGAAGGACATTAAGGTTAATGATGAACTTAAATAACATGAGTTTATATCAGTTTATAAATAACATGTTTCTGAAGATTACTGTTCAACATGATTGTAAATGTTTCATTTAGATATTTTAAGTCCAAACACAAGTTCAGAGCAGCTGCTTCACTGAGTTGCTCCAATAAACTGTGAGATGTGATAATATGTTGAAGTGAGCTGAGCTACAAGGTTGTCTGAACATGCGCACTTAAGAAATGCGACACTTTCTTTGTTTTTATTTCCTCATTTTAGTTCATGATAGACTTGTTTACTAAAGTCAAATCAATGAAAATTGTAAAAGCTCTTCTTGTGAGTCAATGAATCTCCTGATGGCAGCATCGTTTAAAAACAAGTGATCAGCTCATGAAGCAAAACTCTGGAGTCACTTTCTGTTCAGCGTCAAACAAGTTCCTCCGTCAATCAACAGAAGTGACTCAACAGCGCCACCAGGTGAGCACCTGACATTGAGCTCGGATCTACTTTTCTGTGTACGACTTCTTCACGGTTCTGAGATGAAAAGTGAATCAGTGAAACACTTTGACTCCTCTGAGAGTGAAAAGGTCATGAAGGTTGTAGTGAAGAGTATTTGGAGAAATAAAAGGTGACGCAGGTGTGAACACATGAAAGTGGAGGAAGGAGACTCACTCGCAGTTGAGCTGTGGATCCACACAACAAGCACAAACAACACCTTCTTCATCTTCAGCTCTTTTCTGGAGACTAGGATCCAACAAGTCTTCAGGTCGACGAACGAAGTACAAGTGAAAGTAAACAACAGACGCAGGAAGAAATATCTGAGCCAATGAGGATTCAGTGTGACGTCACGTCCAGATGGAAAGTCAAAGTAAACCAAACATGTTATTACGACTATTTTCTGTGACAAAAACTCCACTTTAGACTTTATTATTATTTCTTAGAGTCGTTCTTCTGAACCTTAAAGTCACGCAGAATGTGAACTATGGAATACCAGGAGTGTCAAATTAAAGTGAAGAGAAATAAAAGTGGATTGAATTGCTTTTTATTTTGACATACGATGATTTATATGTATAAACTTTCTTTCCTTCCTTTCTATTCTCTTTTATTCAGAAAAAAAGTTTTTCTAAAATATTACTATGAAAGTAAAAAAAAAACGAGTTTTTTGTGGAGACGAGAAAAGCTTCTAGTTCCCTCTAGTGGTTCAAACATGACATTGAGCTCAAACAGTAAATACATTTGAATGATTTTCAGTCATTTTCATCAATTCAAGAACCATTTTTATCATTATTTTACGGACAGACTTTCTGTAGTTAAAAAAACACTTGAACTATCTTCAGTTCCCTCCTGGTCAGTGAGCTCTTGGTGCTCTACGATCTCTCCAACATTGTATGGTCTCACAGGAAGTAAAACCCCTGAGTTATCTATTATAACCTCAGGTTCTGCGAGTTGGTGCGAAGCCCTCCAACGGCTTCGCTATGGGTTTACCCCGAGGCACCGCCTCGTCTCTGAGAAAGCTTAATGAACTCGCCACCCAGCAGGGGGCAGTACCTTCCTATAAAGGCGGGCAGCACCCGCCGCACTTTCTCCAACTGAAAACTCAGCGAGAAGGGCGGCCGCTGGGCGACGAGGTTGGAGGGCTTCGCACCAACTCGCAGAACCTGAGGTTATAATAGATAACTCAGGGGTTCTGCGTCATTGGTGCTCCGCCCTCCAACGGCTTCGCTATGGGTTTACCCAAAAGGCGAAGCCTGACGGGATAAATGTACCCCCAGCTGGACGCCGCTCCTGGAGCAGCATCACTAGGGCCCCGCCGGCCCAGGGTCCAAACCCACTTGAGCCGTGGGCCCTGAGGGGGGCACAACAGCGCTCAAGACAGTATGAGCTACTGATCCCGCCGTTACGTCGAGGAGATAGGCCTTAGCGAAGGTAGACGTGGACGCCCAAGAGGCAGCAGAGCAGATATCCTCTGCTGCCACACCCCGCAAAAGAGCCACTGAGGCTGCCACGCCACGGGTGGAATGTGCCCTCAGACCGCTAGGAGCGGATCCACCCCCTGCTCGGTAGGCACGGATAATGGCCGATCTCACCCAATGAGAGAACCTCTGGGGGGAGAGCGCCTCTCCCCGCCGGCATCTACCGTGGCAGACAAAAAGGGCATCAGAGCGCCTAAACTCGGCCACCCGCCGCAAGTAACAGGCCAACGCCCTCACTGGACACAACAGGTGGAGACGCTCCTGACCCGGGTCCGAGTGAGGCGGCGGGTGAAGGCCCGCAGCGTGAAGGTCGTCGCCCGGAACAAGGAACTCAGAATCTTCGGGCGGAACGCTGGGTTAGGACGCAAAGACACCGAAGACTCCTCGACGCCAAAGGAAAGACACTCAGGGCTAATGGAGAGGGCACAAAGCTCACTTGCTCTCTTCGTGGTTGTTAGTGCCAGAAGGAGCGATACCTTGAAAGACAAGATATCCAGTGGGACTTGGTCAAGAGGCTCGAAGGTCGGCCCTGTGAGAGAGTCCAGTACCAACTGGAGTTCCCACTGAGGGCTGGAAGGCCTTGCAGGAGGTCGAAGCCTGCAGGCACCCCGCAGGAAACGCGCCACCAAAGGGTGGGCGTGAACCGAAGCACCCTCAAAACCGACATGCCTTGTCGCTATGGCTGATGCGAACACTCTGTGTCGCCACAGTCCGCCCGTTATCCAGCAAAAGTTGCAGGAAAGACAGGATAGCGGAGACCAAACAAGAGCTGGGGTCCAAGGACCTGTCTGAACACCAGCGGGAGAATATCCCCCACTTTGAGGCATAAAGCCTACGTGTTGATGGGGCCCGGGCGTTCTCCAGCGTGTGGAGAACGTCCGGGTCCAGGGTCCCGATCAGCTCGTCCCGTGCAGGAGCCACACCTTGAGAGGCCGGCCCAGCACCGGGGGCGCTGTCAGTGTCCCCCCCCCGCCTGACACAGGGAAGCGGGGCCCCAAGGGATGGCCCACGGGGCCCCGACCGCCATGCGCACCAGCTCTGGGAACCAGAGCGCCCCCGGGGAGTCTGGTGCCACTAGAATTAACCTCAGCCCCCCCCGCCTCGTCCTCCGAATCAGGGGGAGAAGGAGCCGCGGAGGAGGGAAGGCAAACAGCAGACCGACCGGCCACCTCGAATGGGCTAAAGCGTCCACGCCTAGTGGGGGGCGGTCCGAAGCCCTGAGGGAGAACCAAAGAGGGCATTTGAAGTTCTCCTTGCTGGCGAAGAGGTCTGCAACCGGGTGACCGAATCGAGACCAGATCTCTCTTGCCACTGCCTCGGACAGACCCCATTCGTCCTGGACGGCTCCCCTCGACAGTCTGTCCGCTACTGCATTCAGCTCGCCCGGGACGTGCTGGGCTCTGAGCGAAAGCAGGTGACAGTCCGCCCACAGCCAAATCTTCCTTGCCACACACAGAAGGGCTGGGGATCTGACTCCACCTTGGCGATTTACGTACGCCACGGCGGTGGAGCTGTCTGAAAATACTAGGACGTTGGACTGTGACAGTTGGGGAGAGAGGTGAAGCAGGACATTGTGAATCGCCTTCAGCTCTAGCCAGTTTATGTGTCTGAGCACCGGACTGCTCCAGACCCCACTGGCATAGGCCTGACCCGAGGTGCCTCCCCAACCTGTCAGGGAAGCGTCTGTGAACACTTGAGTGTAACGAAGGACGCAACCCAATGGAACTCTCCGCCTGAGGTTGGCGTGAGAGTTCCAGAACTGGATGTCCTGCAAAACCCGAGCGGGAAGGCGCACTTTCTGACCTCTTTCCCGCTTGAGGTCTAGCTTGAGACGACCAAACCATCTCTGAAGCTCCCTCATGTGCAGCAAGCCCAGCCGAACAACCGTGTGGGCTGCCGCCATGAGCCCCAGGAGGGACATAACAGTGCCTGCTGTTGTCACGTGACACCGAGCTTCCAGCAACTGTGTTGTCAGTCGGAGAATGGGCTGGATACGCACGTCCGGGAGGCGCGCGTATCCTTCCTCCGAGTTCAACAGTACCCCCAGGTAAACTAACTGTTGAACTGGAGTCAGAGCGCTCTTCCTGAGGTTCACTGTGAACCCCAGGGTGGCAATATGGCTCAACACCTTCTGTGTGTGAGCGTAACTTTCTGCCTCTGACCTGGCAAGGATCAACCAGTCGTCCAGATAGGTCAAGATCCTTACCCCACTCACTCTCAAAGGCTCCACTGCCGCTTCCACACACTTGGTGAAGGTCCTGGGTGCCAGAGAGTAGCCGAACGGAAGTCGAGTGTACTGAAACACCCGACCCTCGAGGGCGAAACGCAAGTACTTTCGATGTCTCTTGACTATCGGTATGTGAAAGTACGCGTCGGTCAGGTCGATAGATGTCATCCAATCTCCTGGACATACACCTGAAAGCAGTTTCTTGACCGTCAACATGCGAAACGGGCGGGTAGCTATGAACTTGTTCAAATAGCTGAGGTCCAGAATGGGCCTCCAACCCCCGGTCTTCTTCGCCACGAGGAAGTACCGGGAGTAAAACCCTGTCATCATCTCGGCTGCAGGGACCAGTTCTACGACCTCCTTCTGCAGCAGAGTAGACACCTCGTTTCTCAAACAGGATAGTTTCTCCTGCTCCACCATACGCGTCCAGAGAATCCCTGAAAAACGCGGGGGTTGACGGGCAAACTGTAGCGCATAGCCCCGCCTGATTACTCCCCCCAGCCAAGTGGGTCCTAGAAGTAAAACCAGGCGACTCCAAGCCGAATAATGTTCTGTCAGAACCGCAGCCCTGGCGAACCTTGGGTAGTCTTCTGGCCCGCCCCCTATGGACGGGCCGTAGACGAAAGGGCATCACACAAGCCGCGTCTCTATCTCTTGAATCCACAGAGCATGTACTCGAGTTGGATTCACTAGAACCCCCACTCTCATACATAAAAGCCGGCCCTGTGGGAGAAGCGCGCAAGTGCGCGTGAGACACCTCAGATGCGCGTCGTGCGTGTTCCCTTCCCCCCCCCGGAAGTATTCCCAACTCCCTGAGCACTTCTTAGTGTCACCGGAGCTGACAAAACCCGCGATGTGGAGGAAAGCGCTGGAGAATTAACCCGGAGCTGAAGTGAGTTAGGTCGCGCGCGCGTCGGCACCGCATCACTCACCCGGTCCCGTACATTCTCCAGCCACGCTGGCGGTCCCGACCTGTTCGTCACTCGTGAGATCCGACCGCCACGCACCTCTCCAGTTGATCGACCAGACGGGACGGAAGTTCCTCGCCCTCGCCACAGTCCGCCCGTTATCCAGCAAAAGTTGCAGGAAAGACAGGATAGCGGAGACCAAACAAGAGCTGGGGTCCAAGGACCTGTCTGAACACCAGCGGGAGAATATCCCCCACTTTGAGGCATAAAGCCTACGTGTTGATGGGGCCCGGGCGTTCTCCAGCGTGTGGAGAACGTCCGGGTCCAGGGTCCCGATCAGCTCGTCCCGTGCAGGAGCCACACCTTGAGAGGCCGGCCCAGCACCGGGGGCGCTGTCAGTGTCCCCCCCCCGCCTGACACAGGGCAGCGGGGCCCCAAGGGATGGCCCACGGGGCCCCGACCGCCATGCGCACCAGCTCTGGGAACCAGAGCGCCCCCGGGGAGTCTGGTGCCACTAGAATTAACCTCAGCCCCCCCCGCCTCGTCCTCCGAATCAGGGGGAGAAGGAGCCGCGGAGGAGGGAAGGCAAACAGCAGACCGACCGGCCACCTCGAATGGGCTAAAGCGTCCACGCCTAGTGGGGGGCGGTCCGAAGCCCTGAGGGAGAACCAAAGAGGGCATTTGAAGTTCTCCTTGCTGGCGAAGAGGTCTGCAACCGGGTGACCGAATCGAGACCAGATCTCGCTTGCCACTGCCTCGGACAGACCCCATTCGTCCTGGACGGCTCCCCTCGACAGTCTGTCCGCTACTGCATTCAGCTCGCCCGGGACGTGCTGGGCTCTGAGCGAAAGCAGGTGACAGTCCGCCCACAGCCAAATCTTCCTTGCCACACACAGAAGGGCTGGGGATCTGACTCCACCTTGGCGATTTACGTACGCCACGGCGGTGGAGCTGTCTGAAAATACTAGGACGTTGGACTGTGACAGTTGGGGAGAGAGGTGAAGCAGGACATTGTGAATCGCCTTCAGCTCTAGCCAGTTTATGTGTCTGAGCACCGGACTGCTCCAGACCCCACTGGCATAGGCCTGACCCGAGGTGCCTCCCCAACCTGTCAGGGAAGCGTCTGTGAACACTTGAGTGTAACGAAGGACGCAACCCAATGGAACTCTCCGCCTGAGGTTGGCGTGAGAGTTCCAGAACTGGATGTCCTGCAAAACCCGAGCGGGAAGGCGCACTTTCCGACCTCTTTCCCGCTTGAGGTCTAGCTTGAGACGACCAAACCATCTCTGAAGCTCCCTCATGTGCAGCAAGCCCAGCCGAACAACCGTGTGGGCTGCCGCCATGAGCCCCAGGAGGGACATAACAGTGCCTGCTGTTGTCACGTGACACCGAGCTTCCAGCAACTGTGTTGTCAGTCGGAGAATGGGCTGGATACGCACGTCCGGGAGGCGCGCGTATCCTTCCTCCGAGTTCAACAGTACCCCCAGGTAAACTAACTGTTGAACTGGAGTCAGAGCGCTCTTGCTGAGGTTCACTGTGAACCCCAGGGTGGCAATATGGCTCAACACCTTCTGTGTGTGAGCGTAACTTTCTGCCTCTGACCTGGCAAGGATCAACCAGTCGTCCAGATAGGTCAAGATCCTTACCCCACTCACTCTCAAAGGCTCCACTGCCGCTTCCACACACTTGGTGAAGGTCCTGGGTGCCAGAGAGTAGCCGAACGGAAGTCGAGTGTACTGAAACACCCGACCCTCGAGGGCGAAACGCAAGTACTTTCGATGTCTCTTGACTATCGGTATGTGAAAGTACGCGTCGGTCAGGTCGATAGATGTCATCCAATCTCCTGGACATACACCTGAAAGCAGTTTCTTGACCGTCAACATGCGAAACGGGCGGGTAGCTATGAACTTGTTCAAATAGCTGAGGTCCAGAATGGGCCTCCAACCCCCGGTCTTCTTCGCCACGAGGAAGTACCGGGAGTAAAACCCTGTCATCATCTCGGCTGCAGGGACCAGTTCTACGACCTCCTTCTGCAGCAGAGTAGACACCTCGTTTCTCAAACAGGATAGTTTCTCCTGCTCCACCATACGCGTCCCTCGTCACTCGTGAGATCCGACCGCCACGCACCACGGACAAGTTCCACTCACCTCATCAGCTGTCACGCTCTGTCGGGCACGAGCGCTGGTCGACGCGGAAGTAAACACAGCTGATTCAGCCGGTCTCGCGGACCTCTGCTCGTCTGTAAACAAAACACATGTGGTTGGAGTCTGCCCCTCATTCGTGTGGACAGACTCCGTTATTGCAGTCTCGGTATGACCCGGACGAAGGGGTTTAAAACCTCCTTCGGACTGTGTTATGAGAGGAAAATCACGCCGTCTATGACCGGCGGAGGATGTTAGCTTAGCATTAGCGGCGAAAGTTTCTAATGACGCCTGTGAATACGTCACACTCACAGGCGGAAACACATGCACGCTACCAACATCTCTCTCAGAACGAACCACAGAAACGTCATACGTTCTCTTGTTTTATTCCCGACACATTCCCTTGAATGAATAGGGAGGGGGAGGAGCCCTCGGCCGTCGACTCTGCTGCGGCTGCTGGCTCCCCGGCTCGCGCTGCGGATCTTGGCGACGCTCACTCGTCGCACGCCGCCGCTGTTGCCGATGTTGTTGGTGCTGCTGGGGTGGCTGGTCTCTGGTGACGCTTCCCCCCAGCACCAGATGATGATGCCGACGAACGGGATCTCCGTCTCCGCGTATCCCCGTCGCGCATCGTCATCACGCCAAACGTGACGTCATCCATGGCGCCGGGATTTTCTTGACAACGCTCATCGGCGGTCAAACCCCGCCAGCGCATGTCAACACGGAAGTAAACACAGCTGATCAAGCCGGTCTCGTGGACATTTGCTTATCAGGCCGACGAACGGGATCTTCTCCGCGTATCCTCGTCGCGCCTCGTCATCACGCCCATGCAGGTGATGGCGGAGCTGCGCCGCCTCCTGCCGGGCCATTCCTCTCAATGGTGCGTCCGTTCCATGGCGTTTCTCCGCCAAACGTGACGTCATCCATGACGTTTCTCCGCCAACGTGACGTCATCCATGACGTTTCTCCGCCAACGTGACGTCATCCATGGCGCCGGGATTTTTTTGACAACGCTCATCGGCGGTCAAACCCCGTCAGCGCATGTCAACACGGAAGTGAAGTAAACACAGCTGATCAAGCCGGTCTCGTGGACATTTGCTTATCTGGAAACAAAGCACATGGTTGAGTCTGCCCTTCATTCGTGTGGACAGACTCCGTTATTACAGTCTCGGCATGACCCGGACGAAGGGGTTTAAAACCTCCTCCGAACTGTGTTCTGAGAGGAAACTCTCGCCGTCTATGAACGGCGGAGCATGTTAGCTTAGCATTAGCGGCGAAAGTCTCTAATGACGCCTGTGAATACGTCACACTCACAGGCGGAGCCACATGCACACTAATACCTCTCAAGTGAACCCGTCGAGTGCGCTGCAGGAGGGCCATGAGACCTGCAAGAGATACTCACCTGATCGCTCTCGCATACCCCATGGTCGACTCCATGCAGCGAGCCAGTCGTCCTCCTCGTCGGCATCTGTTCATGACCGATGGACGACTCAGCTCGACTCATCAGGGCCCAACACGTTGGAACGTGAGCTTGTCGAGTGCAGCGCACAGGACTGCCGTGTTGTTATTTTAAACAACACGGCAGTCCTGTGTTGATCATAATCATGATCTGAGGCGGCGTGGGTGGACAAACCTCGAACGCTTCCCAACACTGTCAAAAGCCGTGGGAAGCGCTCGGAAGGCCACATAATCATCCCGTGTGATTTGGGCCTCTAGGCAAAACGAAGCAGACATGTGTGTCTCCTCTTCAGGGAGTCTTCGTGCACACATGGTTCACTTCAATATTCATTCGCCATCATTACATTCCACTGTCAGGAGCTTTCTCGCTGAGTTGAAAAAGGAGAAAGTGCGGCGGGTGCTGCCCGCCTTTATAGGAAGGTACTGCCCCCTGCTGGGTGGCGAGTTCATTAAGCTTTCTCAGAGACGAGGCGGTGCCTCGGGGTAAACCCATAGCGAAGCCGTTGGAGGGCGGAGCACCAATGAAGCAGAACTGCCTGTTCTTGGTACTATTTACCCACAAACCTTAGCATGAACTGGCCCTCAAAAGTAAACCTGTCAGAGAAAGTAAAGGTCTCAGGCAACAGCAGGTTGAAAGTGGGGATATAAGCAGTGGAGAAAATAAAAAATAAATGTGATCAGTATCCGTTCATGGTGATTGTCCTTATCTGCCACAATGATTCTTCCCTGACTGAATATCTTTTGAGCATGTTGTGTTGAGTCTGTAATGCTGCCAACAAAGTTATGAATCTACAAGTTTCCTGACACACTTCGACTAGAAATTGTTCTTGATGATAGTTTATTGAAAATAATTCTTCTCACTTTTGTTTCTTTGTCAAGATGAAACATTAAACATTTCCACATGGTTGGTTTAAACACTCAATGTGAACATTTTGGTGCATGTGTTGAACTTTCATTTGGATTAATATGTAAGTTCACAGTATTGAGGGGAGGAATATGATCAGAGTGTTGGTTTTTCATTTTAAAAGTGTAAATATTGTCTCATTCTGCACTTTGTCCAGGACGAGAACACAGTCTTCTCTTTCAGTCAGACAAGCCTACTCTTGGGATGAAGGTTTTTGATCATCCATTGTGCCGACCAAGGCTTTTCTATGGTTTTCCACCAGTGTTTCCTCTTTCCTCTTGAGAACAGTGAGGCTCGAGGGTTTGAGGTTGATTTTAGTGGCACCAGAAGCTCCAACAAATCACTGGTTCCTCAACTGGTTGGCTCTACAACAAACTGAAGAAATGCTGACTCTGCTCTCTGTTCTAATGTTGACCACAAACTGTTCTTTGTACTGTAGTTCACAGAAATAAATAATATTTTACTCAACATTATTCATTAAATGACATTTGTTTCTTATAATATTAACTTTACTCCATGTTTTGTAATAATGTAGGAACTTACTTTGAAAGCTTTATGGTTCATGTGTTTGATATAAACATACATTTCATGTTGTGTGTTTAATAGTGATGTGTTGATGAAGCCAAATGAAACAGTGTCATGTTGTTTAGAGGTCAGTAGGTGGCGCCATCAGTTTAAAAATGATGTGATGTTTCATTAGAAAAATTGTTCAAAACAATGGAGAATAGTGCAGAGACCGCCATCTAGTGGAAAAATAATGAAACTGCTTCATGAAGAATACTTACAAAGTATATTATTAATTGACATTTGTTTATTCTAATATTGACTTTACGACGTGTGTTTTTTAAATAATGTAGAAACCTAGTTTGAAAGTATTGTGGTGCATGTGTTTGATTTGTAAATACATTTCAAGTTGTGTATTTAATGTGAATCACACAGTATCATGTTCAACTAAAATAAAAAATCAACCATCACTATAATAGTTTGGTGTGAGGATGGAGTGTGATGTTGGTGCAGAGTTAAGTTAAGACTGTACTTTCAGGGATCATTTCTATAGTTCTTAACTTAAGAAATGTGTTTGTAAAGTGTTTGGTGTCACTAACCATGATGAAGAGTTGTGATATTCCTTCCTGAGTGTGAAGCAGACAGAGAATAATGATTCACTTCATATGTTCTCTGTCATTGATGATCCTTCTTTACTTCCTTGTGCAGTATTGAGAGGAATATGATCAGAGTGGTTGTTATGTACAATACAATATATGAAAACATTTGTATATGTTAATCTACATCTCTACTGTCTCCTTGAGCAGATACATACAACTCTCCACTGGAGGTAGATGCTCTTGCTCATTCATTGTGGTCACTTTAATCTTTTCCACTACAGTGTTTCCTCCTCCTGCTCTTGAGGAGAGTGAGAGGTTTAAGGTTCATTTAGTGGCTCCAGCAAAAACAAGCCCTCATCTCTGTGACAGACTGCTTTGACCAGAAGAGTGGTGAAGGTCTGATGAAGCTTCATGAAGCAGTGTCATTATTTTCCACTAGATGGTGCTCTCTGCAATATTTTCCTTTGTTTTGAACAACTGTTTTAATTAAGCATCACTTTTTTTTCTTCTTTCGTTTAGACAGTATTTATATTCTTACACAATTGACACCAGAGAGTTTAGTCTGAAGAATTTACTAGTTTACTGTAAATCTATTGAATTCCTAAAAAATCAGGCATCCTGGAGAAAAAAGTTCTGTTCATAAACAATGCATTTATTTATCTGATTCATTTCACAACAAAGTTATCAGCAAAAATATATCTCAACAACCATATCAGTAATAGTTGTACGTGTGTTTAAATATTCAGGTTTTTATCAAAATACAAACACATATCTCTACTAGTCTCACAAATCAATGAATCTGACAAATAAAAGTTTCTGCTTCTGAATCCTTTAAGCAGAAATGATGCCAAACTTGATGGTTTGTTAGAGCAAATGAATCCTAAAGCTTTAGTTAAGGATGAACTACTCTAATGGAAGTCTTCAGTGGTTCATGAGGCTTAATCTCACCATTACTGCTAAACTCATAGAAACGTTTGAAATGTAACCATGTTGTTATGAACACAACAACCACTCTGATCATATTCCTCTCAATACTGCACAAGGAAGTAAAGAAGGATCATCAATGACAGAGAACATATGAAGTGAATCATTATTCTCTGTCTGCTTCACACTCAGGAAGGAATATCACAACTCTTCATCATGGTTAGTGACACCAAACACTTTACAAACACATTTCTTAAGTTAAGAACTATAGAAATGATCCCTGAAAGTATAGTCTTAACTTAACTCTGCACCATCATCACACTCCATCCTCACACCAAACTATTATAATGACGGTTGAATCTGGGTTTTTTTCATTTCACAGTTTATAAACAACATCTATACAAAAACAACAGGTTACCTATGTAACCTTGGTTCTACAAATGATTGTGACACTCTCTATAGGATGATTCTATGGATAACCTCTCTTGGCCCTGACTCTGAAAAAGAACAAAGCACTCACCACCTCTTTACATGTGACCTGCACTGAAACACACCAGCAATATATTCGTGCCTCTGACTTTCTTCACCGTCCTCAACTAGCAGACAAGTGGACACACTGGACAGAGTAGATGAAGATTCATCCACTCTGGACCAGAGTGAAGGGGTGGGTAGAAAGCCCAGAAGGAGACCACTCTGGTCCTCACAGTGCAGGTATGAACCTTCTAAAGAAAGAGGGTTCAAACATAGCATGACAGTTGCAATCCGTCTGATGGACAAACCAAACATGTCATCAGTACAATTAGCTGACACTGACGTGAGCAGCAGAAGCATCTTGAGGGACAAAATGTCCAAATGTCATCTGAGGCCAGAGTCTCAGTGGTCCATGAAGAAAACACTTCAGCAGTGGTAAGTAGTGATGGTCTGATGAAGCTTTATGAAGCAGTGTCATTATTTTCAGAGAACACTAGATGACGGTCTCTGCACTATTTTCTTTTTTTTCAAACTTAAGTTTTATTAGAATTTTCCACATTAAGGCAAACACACATACATCACAGAAAATAAAAAAGCAACAACACAAAAACAAACAAAACAAAAATAAAAAAATAAAAATGGGGGTTGTTCATGTTTCTTACATGCATCTTTCAATATATAAAGTACACACTGATACAGTCCAAGTATTTCACAGGTGTCGTTGTTGTGTAAACAGACTCCACTTTTTCCATTTTTCTATAAATTTGTCTTCTTGTGTCCTTATCCTGTGGGTTAAAAGTTCCATTTCAAAAACTCCTTTGACAATGTGAGTCCATTCTTCCACTGGTTTTCGTATTGTGCCATTTTTTGGTAATGGCCTTTTTAGCGGCTGCCACTAGTATTTTAAATAAATATTTGTCTTCCTTGTTTACAATGTTTGAATTTAAGCCCAGGTACAAAATTGAACATGCAGGTGGAATATTATAGCCCAAGATGTTTTCAACTGCTTCATGCACATCCTTCCAATATTTCCTGATTTTAGAGCAATACCAGAAAACATGAGCATCGACATTGACTTCGTTACAATCTCTCCAACACGACTGGTCCGATGACAGTTGTCTGCTTTTAATTTTTGGTGTAATGAAATATCTTATTACATTTTTCCAGCAGTGTTCCCTCCAGATACGAGAAGATGTCGTAGAATGCTGCGTCTTCCAAATATGTGACCATTCTTCTTGACTTATACTGATATGGAACTCTTTTTCCCACTTTTCCTTTACATCATTTGTTGTCTTTCCCTTAGTTTCCATCATTTGCTTGTATAATGTTGAGACAATTTTACACTTCTTGCCGTTATAGGTTCCAATCAAAGTTTGGATTATACCATTTCTGTTTTCATTCATGTTTGGTTTAATTTGTTTGTCATAGAAGTCCCGTAATTGTAAGAATCTAAAGTGGTCTCTGTTATTTAGAGAGTATATTTGTTTCAGTTCTTGGAAGCTCATCATTTTGCCATGTTTTGTGTCTGTGCATATTGCAGTTAAACCTGGATCCACTGCCTGAACTGTAAATCCAGATTATTTGGAGTGAAATTTTTATTGTATGCTATCCAACTGAATATTTTAATTTCATTTTCCAATTTGTGTTTTCTGACCACCTTGAACCACATTTCAAGTGTGAATTGACTTATTGTATCTAATTGGTTACTATATTCCTTCATGGTTTTTCTGTCTCCAATTAGACTTCGAATTTCCTGATCTCTACATTTTTCTTCTAGATTTTTCCATTTTGCGTCAAAGTGTTGGTCACACCAACTTATAATTGGTCCTATCTGGGCCGCAAGATAGTATCCTCTCATGTTTGGTAAAGCCATCCCACCTCCCTCTTTACTAATCTGTAAGGTTTCAAATGTTACTCTCGGGTTTTGTCCATTCCATATAAATCTAGAGAACAATTTGTCCCACACTCTGAATAGAATCTCTGGTACCTCAACTGGTAATGCTTGAAACAGGTAAAGTAATCTAGGTAGGATGTTCATCTTGATTGTATCTATTCTTGAACTCAAATCCAGTGTAAGGGGACCCCACTTTTCTAGGTCAGTTTTAATTTCTTTATGTAGTTTGCTATAATTTTCTTCAGACAGTTTCTTGTATTCCTTGGTCAAGGTGACCCCTAGGTATGTTATTTTTTTGGCAAACCAATTTGTGTTTAATATTATTTTGAGATTCTCAGATGGAGTAAAATTCATTGCCATAATTTGCGTTTTTGCTCAATTTAATTTGTAGCCAGAACAGGAGCCAAATGCTTCCATGTGTTGTATTACTTTTGGAATACTAGTTTCTGGTTCTTGTAAATAACATATTATGTCATCTGCAAAAAGTCCAATAATTTGTTTTTCGTGATTCATTTCTATACCTTTAAGTTCCTTGTTTTGTCGGATTGCTTGGGCCAATGGTTCGATACAAATAGCAAAAAGAGTTGGTGAGAGGCAACAACCTTGTCTTGTAGATCTTTCTAAGGTAATAGGGTCTGATAGACTAGCATTTATTCTTATTCTTGCGGTCGGCTTTTGATTGAGCGATCTAATGCATCGTATTGCTTTACTATTTAGTCCAAATTTCTCTAGTACAAGATACAGGAATGACCAATTAACGCAATCAAACGCTTTTTCTGCATCAAAGCTTATGAGGACAGCTGAGATGTTGTTACGTTCCACATGATCTATTACATGCATAGTCCTCCTAATATTGTCATGCGTTTGACGGCCCTTGATAAATCCGGTCTGATCCTCATCAATTATCTCTGTCATGAATGTGCTGTATCTTTTTGCTATGATGGAAGTGTAAAGTTTATAATCTATGTTTAATAATGAGATCGGCCTGTCGTCTTCACACTTCTCACTGGTTTTCTTTTTTGGGATAACTGAGATGATAGCTTCGCTCCAAGACGGAGGAATCACACCCTGTTCAAGAGTGTAGTTAAATGATGTGTGTAGCATCGGGGTCAGCTGTTCATTGAATGTTTTATACCATTCAGACGGTAAACCGTCACTACCTGGTGATTTATTTGATTTGAACCTTCCAATTGCTCGCTCTATTTCCACTTTTGTTATCGGTGTTGTTAGGAGGTCATTTTGCTTTGTGCCGATGCATGGTAGATCTAGTGAGTTAAGAAAAGTTTTGATTTGACTTATGTCGGCAGAAGGTGGTTGTTTATACAAATTCTCATAATAATTTCTAAATTTAGTTTCTATTTCCTCTAAATCAAAAGTGGCTTCATTTGTTAAAGCATCTCTAATTTTATGAACGGAGCGGTCGATCTGCTGTTTTTTAAGTCTTCTTGCCAAAAGTCTCGTTCCTCTTGACCCCATCTCGTAATATGACTCTTTTAAATACCTAGTTCTTTTTTCTACTTCTGAATTTAATTGTCTTTTTATGTTCTCCCTGGTTTCTTGTATCTTTGGAAGTAGAGTGGGGTCCTGGCTGTTTTTGTGTTGTCGTTCTAACCTTAGTCGTTTTTCTTTCTCGTCCTTATATGCTGCTTCTCTTGTTTTTTTCAGTAAAGAGCACTTTGCTATAATATTTCCCCGCATAACTGCTTTAAGAGCATCCCACACTATTGCAGGGTTAACCTCACCATTTTCCTTTTCTTTTTGATATGTGAAAATATCATTTTTGATTTCTTCAACTATTTTTTTCTTGTTCAGAATACCAATATTCAACCTCCACATTGTTTTTTTAACTCGTGATTTTAGTTTTGAATATTACTGGGCTGTGGTCAGATATATCCGCTTCTCCTATTACACACTGTTCTACTTTGTAAAAATCTTCTTGATTTAGAAAGAAATAGTCGATCCTTGCATAGCTTCCGTTAGGTGCAGAGTAGTGTGTGTAATCCCTGTTTTTTGGATGTAACCTTCTCCATAGATCCATCATACCGTAGTCTCTTAACATGTTTTTGATTGTTTTTGTAACATGGTTCATATTTCTTCTATTGTTGGATGGATCTAATGTACTGTTTAATACCACATTGAAGTCTCCTCCACAAATAAGTGTCCCATTCATTTCTGTTACAATATTGTCAAATACCTGTATATATATACACCAATTATTATCTTTTATATATACATATATATACTTTATATGTGTATTTATATAAGATAATAATTGGTGTATATATATATATATATATATATATATATATATACACCAATTATTATCTTTTATATATACATATATATACTTTATATGTGTATATATAAAATATAATAATATAACAACAACAACACTTCATCAATGCTGAGGCATTATAGAGCCCTGCATGAGAGCTTGGAGACCAACGAGACAATTGAACCAACGTCAGGCAAGCTAGATGGCTTCTTTCAAATTCATTTATTTACTATACTACTGTTTGTTATTTATTTTATGTGGTCACTTACATGCAGCTTTTCTGTTTTAGGAAGCAAACTCTGGCATCGTTTAGATGCCACAGTACAGCAGACCAGGCCGAGGAATGAAACGGTTGATGCTACGGTGGCGGTGAAGACCTACCTCAACGAACACAATATTCCTAGAAACGAGGACCCCCTACAGTACTGGGCGAAATGTAAAAATATACACCCATCTCTCTTTCAGCTGGCCATGAAAATACTGTGTACCCCGGCTTCATCCGTCCCCTGCGAAAGGATTTTTTCCAAAGCCGGGGAAATAATCAGTAAAAAAAGAAACCGGCTAAAGCCCAGTACTGTGGGAAAATTGCTTTTTTTAAATAAAAATGAATAATTGTTCAAAAAAAAAACAAGGTTGTCAAGCACATTTTTTAATATCAGAATCATTTGCGCACAAATATGCAATGCTCCCAATTGTCCACATGATGGCATGGTCGTGCAAATGAAGCCTCACGAGGCTTTGCTCCAAAGATGAACTACTCGGCTGGGAGGCTTCGGTGCTTCATGAGGCTTCATCTCGCCATCACTACCATAGGATGTTTATATTAAACTTTGACAGAACCAACAACCACTCTGATCATATTCCTCTCAATACTGCACAAGGAAGTAAAGAAGGATCATCAATGACAGAGAACATATGAAGTGAATCATTATTCTCTGTCTGCTTCACACTCAGGAAGGAATATCACAACTCTTCATCATGGTTAGTGACACCAAACACTTTACAAACACATTTCTTAAGTTAAGAACTATAGAAATGATCCCTGAAAGTATAGTCTTAACTTAACTCTGCACCAACATCACACTCCATCCTCACACCAAACCATTACAGTGACGATCCAAAGGTGACCTTTGTGTTGAAGGAATGGCTTCATAAAAATCATTTTAAGGACCTGGAGTCTCTTAGTCAGTCTCCAGATCTAAACCTCATAGATCACAGATGTCAAATCAGTCCAGAAAAGTGCTTGTTCTTTGTAGTGTAGTTCACAGAAATAAAGAACATTTTACTCAAAATGATTCAATAAATGACATTTGTTTCTTATAATATTGACTTTACCACATGTGTGTGCAAGCTTTATGGTTCATGTGTTTGATATAAACATACATTTCATGTTGTGTATTTAATAGTGATGTGTTGATGAAGCCAAATGAAACAGTGTCATGTTGTTTAGAGGTCAGTAGGTGGCGCCATCAGTTTAAAAATTATGTTTCATTAGAAAAGTTGTTCAAAACAATGGAAAATAGTGCAGAGACCGCCATCTAGTGGACACTTAAAAATAATGACACTGCTTCATCAAGCTAAGAAGTACAAAGCACTTTCAATACTTACAAAGTATTTTATTAATTGACTTTTGTTTATTATAATATTGACTTTACTTTTTGTGTTTTTTAAATAATGTAGAAACCTAGTTTGAAAGTATTGTGGTGCATGTGTTTGATTTGTAAATACATTTCATGTTGTGTATTTAATGTGAATCACACAGTATCATGTTTGTTCAAATTAATGAATGCAGAAGAAAAATAATAAATACAAAATCAACCATCACTATAATAGTTTGGTGTGAGGATGGAGTGTGATGTTGGTGCAGAGTTAAGTTAAGACTATACTTTCAGGGATCATTTCTATAGTTCTTAACTTAAGAGATGTGTTTGTAAAGTGTTTGGTGTCACTAACCATGATGAAGAGTTGTGATATTCCTTCCTGAGTGTGAAGCAGACAGAGAATAATGATTCACTTCATATGTTCTCTGTCATTGATGATCCTTCTTTACTTCCTTGTGCAGTATTGAGAGGAATATGATCAGAGTGGTTGTGTTGTCAAAGATAAATGTACACTTATCAGACAATAAAGTAGTTTGAATGAAGGTTTATTCAACATGTAAATTAAAAGTGTTCACACTCATTTGTTTCAAGGTGAGATGAGACATCAAACTTTTCCATGCATTTGCTATTGGGTGTCAATCTTTCATTTGAAATAATGTCACAATATGTTTTGCATTTTTTTTAAATGAAATGTTATTTTTAAAATGTTTTGTATGTTTTATTTGTATCTGTATTGCAAAAACAAAGCAGGAGTCATTCATGATGAAGTGGAAAAAGCGAGCCATCTGCGGCGCCATCTAGATGTTACTAATGAAGTCCTGAGGTCGTCAGTCAACAAGATGTTTGCCAAGATTGTTCGATGGTCTGCTAGTGTTTAGTTTTAGTCCTCTTGACTCTTTTGTCTCAAAAAGGCACAAATCCACTTATTAATCCGATCAACAATTAAATTGATTATTGTTGTGGAAAATAATAAAAAAAAAGTTTTTTTACATTTGTTGTTAAAATGAATATTATTTTCAGTTAAATGACATTTGTATGTATTGTCTTCTAAAAAAGTAAAAAAATATATAGAAAATTGTAGAAAATTGAAAATATAATTTTACAGGAAAAAAAAATGAGATTTAATTATATTGTAAATGAAATTGTAATTTATTAACGTTTTGAACAGAACTCAAATCAGAAATAATATGCTTCAATTTTATTTTACTTTATTCCACATATTTAATTTAAAATATTTTAAAGCTTGACTGATGTAACTAACGTTTTTTATTTAAACATGTTCATTATAGAATCATATTATTACTACTACATACATTAAAATACATAAATGACAATTTCCACTTTTGGCACAGTCTCGTTTCAAAATAATTATGTCAAATGTAGAAAAAAGAACCAACCTTAATATTATTCCACAACATCATTTATTATTTGTATTGACCATTAGTAATGTATTTATTCATAGTTTCAGTTTTCTTTGAAGAAATAAATAACAATTTCTACATTCATATAGTTTTATTTTGTTATTATATAACAATTTACAAACAAGTAGATCAATCGCATTTTTTAACACTAAAGTGTTTATATTAAGAATATTTTATTGATCAATTGTGACAGGACAATATTTAACTTATCTGAAATGTAAACGCCTTTAAAAGAGTCGTTGAAGTTATAAATTCCAATATTAATCCAAGATTTCAAGTAAAATGGCATCTTGCTCGGACGGTACAAGCTTGACAACAGCGCCACCAAGCGGAGAGAGGAAGAAGAAAAAAACTACCATTCTCCACTTTTCATGCAATTCTTTAATATATCAGTTTTCCATATTCACAACAAATACATTAAGCTCTTTCTCCGTATGATACAGCCTTAAATATTTGTACACGCAACTGTTTTTCTTTTGCCTATCAAAATGTCTCTTAAATTGAACATTTTATAATTTGTTACATTTGTAGTTTCCATGCCTTCTAGCAAACTTGACAGTATTTCCTTTGTACAACTATTTACAGGTGGAACGAAACAAAAGAGAAAACGTCATGATCATTTTCAATTGAAAGGTTTTTGTGTTTGTGTGCGAGTGTAGGGAGTTTAAGGTGCAGGCAACAGGTCGAGAGAGAGGGAATGTTCCAGAAGAGTTGGTGACTGGAGCAGAGCTCAAGAGATATACAAGTCAAAAAAAAAGATAGAATGAGGCCGATGTGCGTCTAGCCCTGCACAGGTAGATATCCCGGCTGATACTGATGTGTGGAGGAGGCGACCACTTTCTTTTCAACTCATGTCAGCTCGTGACAACTTGGCTGTGACTTATGAAACATGAGTGATATCAGTGAACACGACCCAGGCCAGCTTCTCCCCGTGAGTCCAGGATGAACATGTGACCCGACTTCATCCATATGTGTCTCCGACAAACCATTCATTTTTACATTGAATTGTTTTTGTGGATTTTTGCGACACTATGTCACGATGAGTTTCTTTCGAGAGGAACCTTTTGATTAGAGCTCCAATGTATTTGAAAACCCATTTAAATGTTACAAATATGTGATTAAAAATATTGTTTTAGGTGTTTGTAAACTTTTGATAAAGTTGAATTAAAACAAACACAGAAGGTGTCGGAGACGTTTCTGATTCACTTTGATGATTCATAATTCAACATTTCATTTCAAAGTCGACCGAATCATTGTCATCAATCCATCAAAATATGAATCACACATCTTAACAAACAAAGATCACTCATCATGAATGTGCGAAAGGTAAACTTGCGATGTTGCTCAACCGTAAACACAGTAGCCATGTCACGATACTTGGATATGAAAAACTTCACCGGAAGCAGCGTTCATGGATCAGCAGCCAAGAAAACCCTGAAAGGACGTGGATGTTATTTTCCTCATCTTGACTTGTCATCTGAATTCAATTGAAGGGAACTCTTGTTGTGTATGGTTTTGGGCGATGAATATCAGTGGACGACGCTAAGACAAGTGTAACTTTGAGGTGTAAACTTCAGCAGGATAAGAGCTGATCATGCAACAACCAGCAGCAGCCAATCATTGAAGTAAGTGACAACAAAAAGACCTTTTAAGAAGAGAATATCTTACTTTTTTTCTTC
The DNA here is from genome assembly GCF_982586985.1 of Callionymus lyra. Lineage (NCBI taxonomy): Eukaryota > Metazoa > Chordata > Actinopteri > Syngnathiformes > Callionymidae > Callionymus > Callionymus lyra. The sequence goes on from NC_141824.1 coordinate 5,376,844, forward strand.
ATGTACACACACTTTCATCTGTAAACCTTTTGCTGATATTTAAAAAAAAAAAAAGTAAGACTTACTGTTGTTATCAACTGATTGTTTAAATGAGGGTAGAAAAAATAGTTAGCATTCAGTCAGCTAAGTGCTAAGCTACGCTAAGCTAAGCTGAGAGAAAACAAGAGTGTAAAACTCCACACCAGAAGCAAAATATGTCGTAATGATGTTGCAAAGGGGGTCAAGGTAGACGTGTACGATGGACGACCACCTCTCTGTCCGTGTTTGAACACCTCTCATCAAGCTAGCAGTTGTTTTAGCTCTCATTGCTGTAGGAATGTTCACCCTCCCTTTTAAAAAAACAAGAGCCTCCTCCGGTTCATCATCGGCTCTTCGTCTCGGGACTCATGTTCCGATCAAAAAGGCTTCAATGCATTTTCTACAAAGTGCAAAGTACACAAGCGTCCAAAAGAAAGACTTGTTAGCTTAGATTCTGAAAGATTAGCTCATAAAACAAACCAAAAAAGTCACTTTAAATATGTAGGTATCTGCAGGCCTGCCTGTACAGAAAAAAAGGCAAAAATAAAACAACAGGTGGATTCTAATCAGGACACATGCCGGGATGAGCAACGTAAAGAAGTGTGGACGATAGAGAATGTTTCAGTGAGTAGCAGAGTGCAATATTAAAGCCATGTGATCCAAGAGAAGCTTTTCTCGTCACATGAAGTTAAAGGAGGCGAAGCAGGACTCGTCAGTGCCACATTTTGTGCTGCACAGAACCTTCTCTTGAAAAGGCAAAACACAAATTGAAAGATGAAGGAGATTCAAGTCATAGTTACAGGGTGAACCCCCCTCGCCGGGTCTCAGGACATCCGCCTCCGACAGACGCCGTCGTCATCGCCGTGCAGGCTCTGTCCTGAGTCGGCCTCAGTGCAGTGGAGATGACCGACCTTCGACCTGGCCCGGGGAAGAACCATCCCAAAACCTCTTTTCTGCCGTCTCCCGTGTCCTTCTTCAGCGGAGCGCTCCAGTCCTCCTCACAGCCTCGACCACCGGTCCTGTGTCTGAGTGTGCTGGGCGGTGTTCGGTGGACGGACTCCTCCAGCAGGTGGTCAGAGGGAGGAACACATTCTGCTAATATTCACTTGTTGGTGATGAATGGATCCACCGAAGGGACTTTTGAGAGGTGAAGAAGAAGGAGGGATGAACTGCTGTGAAACAGCACACATTACTTAAACGCCGAAAACTCCCCTGGGAAGGTAAAAAACAAAGGAGACAGAATTTTAGTGATGGATTGACGAGCATATGTCAGCAGTTATTCAGCTGGTTCTTGAAATAACCCAGTAGACATTTTGAATTCTCAGGTTTGGACAAAACTTCTGAGATTCATGGCAAACTGAAGTGAACATGTAACATTCTGTCGTAAGCTTGGGACAAGAGACAGAGGACACCCTGGACAGATCTCAACTTCTATACATTTAAACCATCACACGGATATCAAATCATAAACACTTCAATAATCCGCCATTAAGTGACGCTAACCTGCTGTTGACCAATGGCGTTTGTGTTTCTGTCATGTGACGTGTGACTTACCTCCACAACTTTATTGACACCACATTAGAACAATTTAATTCGTACAAGTGTTATTTATTTATTTTTTAATTCACAAACATTTTAAACATTGTACAATTACAATTAAGTGCAGCATCGTAGTATATCTCCATGAGGTGAATTATTATGGAGCCTCACATTTTGACCTTATTTTGAGCAGCATAAATCATTAATAAAGCTTTAAAGGAACTCTGTCGATTTATGAGAAAATATATGGTATTCAAGTTTGCCTTATAGTCCCAAAAATATGGTACACTAGTTTATGTGAGTCATTTGTTAACTTTAATTTAGTACCTGAAATGGGTCTACAAGAATAAATCATTTTGGTCTGGTAATTACTGTAAGGGCTTTGCTGTGATGGGATTAGGAGGTTTATTAAACGGATACAGAACAGTGGTTATATAGGGCAACTGCAAGTAACTAGTTACACATGCCTCGACTGCGTAGAAAGAATAGTGTGGTATCTAGAGACTAGGGGTGTCGATGTTTGCAGACACGCCTACAGTAAGAATCAGTTACGAACATGCTTCTCTGAACTGTGGGAGGAAAGTCGAGTGCAGAGACGCAAATAAAACCTACCATAGCCACCGGCCTGTATTGGGGTCTTGGGTGACGCGCAGGCAGGAAGGTAGTTATTTTTACGTAAGAGTTCAACCCTCTGCCCTGTCGAACGAAGCCAAAGCGCTGGCCTATCACAGGTGATGTAAATGTACAATGTTGTAGCTCAACTCTTCAGTTATTGCCATGTGAGAACACACAACAACACTAACAGAAATCCGGGATTCAAAATATGTTCGTTTATTATCTTCTTCTATCTCTCAACACACATCCATCAATGTCAAGAGAACAGCGCACCCAAGTGGTCATTAGGTTCCACTACAGTTATTGTTATCATTTGACAATAATGGTTACAGTTGCTTATAGAGTCAGTAATTGGTTTTGGTTTTCAGTATGAACATCCATAATACCCTGACGAGTAAAAAGTAACAAGGAGAGCGAGCAGGAAGCAACGCCATCCATGTCTACTGAAAACACACTGAAGTCAACCTGAACCCTGGAGTGAACCTTCAAACTGAGAGTCGCTGCAGCTAAAGCTTTACTTGAACTCACCAAGTCACCTGTCTTGGACTTGGGCTCAGTTCAGTGTTTTTATTGTACCTTTTAAAAACAAGGCTCCTGTAGAATGACTAAATAGCCTATATTGTGATGATTGTTATTTGGTGCCCTTTAAAAAGACATTTTTAAGCAACTGGGCTTCATCAAGTATCAAACACATCACACATCACATGATTTTGTTTAATGAGATGACAACTTGTTTGATGTTCAATCCAGTGTTCAGGTTGACTTCAGTGCTTATGTTTTTAGTAGAAGTGAAGCTGTGGTGCTTTAGTTTAATACATGGACACAGCACTAAACTTTGAAAATCACTTTTCAGTAATGGGAGAATTTTTTCTCTATACTGTGCGATTAGTCCCAGAGCCATTTTTCCATTTAGGTTGAAAAGTTTGCCCCCTGAAAAAATGTAATGCCCCCCTTTAAATGTTTTTTCTGCAGCCGGGTCTGAACAAGTGTGTGATCCCACCTGGGGGAAAAGGGGGCGCTCTTCTCTCTTCTTCTTCAGGCAGTCGGCCATCAGCCTCTTCATGGCCTTGGGACAGTTGCTGCGCACCTTGCTGAGGTCCGGCGACAGGTAACCTGGACCCACCATGAATATTATCTGCAGCAGAAACCGTTTCATTACATCTTTGAGAGGACTCTGCTTTATTATAGAAAAAGACTGGAGTGTGACGAACAAACATCTGACCTGGTCTCGGTTGTTGATGTTGGAGTAGGGCAGAGCTCCGGACATGAGCTCATACAGCACGATGCCGAAGGCGTAGACGTCGGACTGGAAGCTGTAGGGATTCTTGTCCTGCAGTCTGATGACCTCAGGAGCCTGAAAGAGCAGTCCTGTCAGGAGGGAGTTCAGGTGAGTCGCGAGGGGCAGCTTCACACTCACCATCCACAGGATAGACCCAGACAGCTGCTCAAACTGGTGTGAGCCGCTCCAGCGGGACTTCACTGTGGCCAGACCGAAGTCACCGATCTTTACCGTCAGGTCCTCGTGGAGGAAAATATCTGGAGGAGAAGTCGTCAAGGACACTTCCTGGGAAGAATGCTCTTCATTTCTGGAGAAAAGATATTCTTACAATTGTAATTCTTTTGTTAGACGTTTGATAAACCAAAGATCAATGGTTGTCTTATCCACAATCAAAATGGGACACCTGTCACTCAAGGAGCTAATGAGTGATAGGAATAACACGAGTTTCAATGCTTTTGATTTTTCTTTTAAAGTAGTTTCATGTAACTTTCAATAACTCCAGACTGGTTGATCTCTCTTAGGATACTGTTGCTCTTCAGATCCCGGTGGATGATTGATTTGGCGTGAAGATAACTGTTCAGGAAAAAACACAAAGCAACATAAGCGAGAAGCACAAACAACAACAAACAAGTGTAGCGACTCACTCCATGCCCTGAGCCGTCTGCCGGGCAATGTCGATGAGCTTGATCATCTCGAACTTGGTCTCCATGATGTGCAGGTGATGGTAGAGACTGGAGCCTTCGCACCACTGGGTGACGATGGCCAGCTGGGGCTTGGTGGTGTAGCCCATGAACAGCAATATGTTCACGTGACGCGTTTTCCTGTCGCACACAAACACAGATGTTTAAGTCCAAGGCAGAGGTCAAAGGTTCGAGTTAGTGACATGAGCTACCTGAGGACTCCCACTTCATTCTTGAAGGCTTGAAGCTGTTGAGGGGTGGGTGCCGTCACGTTCAACATCTTCACAGCAACATCGCCTGAAATTGAAGATTAATAAAATAAGCTGCTTGTTCTAATTCACATGTGTCACACATTCACGGGCAGGAGGGGCCAATACATGCTCGTGTTGATATGTTGACTGATAAAGATGACAGTAGTTAAGATGAGGAATAGAGATTATCAAAAATAAAAGCAAAATTGAGGATGATGAAAGGTTTGTTTGATTAAAATGTAAAAATAAAAAGATAATTCAGACATGATCCTAATCAGAGACATGCTTACTGTTAAATACAGCAAAATGTTAATATTAAAATAAAATAAAATAAAATCGTTTCCTGACTCCCATCGTATATATATGCAAAAAATACACAAAAAAAAGGGTGTGTCGTCCACGTTGTCTGGTACAACTTTTAGCCATCATGAAACATTTTGGCTAGAAAAAAACTCAATAAATTCACACTTTCCCATAATGCCCAGAGACAATTTATCTTAACGAAGTTTCAACATAAAGCATGTTGCAGTAGAACCTCAATGTAAATCAGCTCTGATAGTCCCTGGTTCAAATTGTATTTCAATGCAAACAAAGGCCTTATCATTAGATTCTTGAATGTACTGTAGTACCTTTAAATACTTTTATGGATTCGGGAACCCTAGCAAATCTACATGTTGTTAGACCCACAACCTCAACTGCTAGAAGATTTGTGTGATTGAGTTTGACACCACTTCTCTATTGAGTCTGGTCGAACTATTTAAGCTCATTTTTTTCTTCCCTGTAACATGTTTACAAAGGACCAGGGATTAGTAAAGACACTCGCCACGATAATGATATAAATGGCAGTTACCAAACGTTCGGTTTTGCTGCCATTTTCTTTCTGATTTTGTTTAAAATATATATATTAGGGATAAGGATGTAACGGTCCTAATGTATCCTATTAGTAACAATTTCATAAAAATCATTCACATTGGTATAAAACCTTAATAATTGGAATAAAAAAAAAAATCCATCCCTTATAAAAGAAACTTCATTAACACTAGTCTGTAGACTCTAGCAGCGTTAAACTAAACTATTTAGACCGACTCTTACCGTGCCACTTTCCCTTGAAGACCGTTCCAAATGAACCAGATCCTATCCTCTGACCCAGAGTGATCTGGCCCTCAGATATCTCCCAGTCGTCGCTGGAGTCCCTCCTCCCGAGAGTTTTCTGTTTCACGGCACATCACCATCACCTTCATCATCACCACAGCAACGTTCATCAAAGCACAAAGACGTTTTTTTTTAATCATAAGGCCAAATATTTTTTAATGGAGCTACACTGGTAAATGATACATTTTAAATACTACATTCATTATCAAAAGGCTTGACTTATCTAAGGAATCTCTTAAAAACAGCATCATTTATTTGCATATATTTACCATACAATGATGAAGAAAACGACTCTTTTGAAGTCTGTGTGTAACAAAAGTGCATCACAGTGTTTGAAACAGTAAGATTGAAGTGAATCCCACAACCATGAGAGAGAACATGTGAAAACATAAAGAGGGAAACACACACAGTGGACTTGACACAAGGTAAAGGGGCTGTTGTGCTGGGGTGGAGGTGTAGGTGAAGGAGGAAGAGGATGGGGGAAGAGAGGAAGAACACAGGAACACACAGAGGCCTAACTACCTCGGAAAACAGGCTCGGGCTCAAAATCAAAGACTATGTCATTGGGGTAGGAGTATAGGAGGGGGCTTGAGGTCCGTGTTCGGTGCTTCCTCAAGCAGCGGGCGGGGTGGGTCGGGGGGGCTGCAGGGCAAAAAGAGACAGACACACCATCACTGCTACTCACCCGGCCCCTCTAACCACCAACTGTCCATGGTTTTGCTCATGGCTTTACTGGAGCATTCATCTTACAACTATCACAGTTCCACTTCCTATTTTTAAACATTACCAGTTCAGTGAAGACGATTCTCTGAGACCAATCGTGGCAGAAACTAATACTGGCAACTCTTGATCCTTCTTAACATTTATTGTTAGAAAAATAAGTTTTTCACATTTCCATATTTTTATATTGAAGCAATCATTGACTGTAATTACATCTACCTTTGATTATTATCATTACTATCATTTATATTACAAATGCATTGATATTTAAAAATACAAGACAATATTTGCTTTATTTTTAGTCATGTATGTACTGGAATGGTTCTAACCATCGGTTTTTATTTAACAAAATAATACAGTTAAAGAGTTTATGTTACAAAATTTCTAAACTGCTAATAAATGCAAGTCAAGTGTCGTTTAAGCTAGTTTTTAATTGCATGTAAATCTCCAAAAGGGAAATATATTGAGAGGTGCAGGCTTGTTAAACTGATATATAGATATAATATATATATATATATATATATATATATGAGTCACTTGACAACTGTATTTAACCTAATTACTGTGAATTATGAATGAGAAGTTTATTTTACACACTAGTTTACAGGCAATATTTGAAAAGCACTGCAGAAATACACTAGATAAACAAATACATAAATATGGCTGATATGACAAGATTACTAACAGGTTTTTTTTATTCACCCTGAAACATGACTATTGACATGTGTACCAATTGTTAGTATAGTTACTTATTTAACCAAGTAGCTGACTGTGTAGAAGCTGTTGGATGAATCATTTTATCATATTTGGTTGTTCAAGCAAAGCGAACTACACAAAATTAAATATTATATATGGTATATGGTATTGTCTTTTTCAACATTCCATTTATATTCATATTCATTATTGGGTCTCACACACACACACACACACACACACACACACACACACACACACACACACACACACACACACACACACACACACACACACACACACACACACACACACACACACACACACACACACACACACACAAAAGACTAAGAGCACGCAGACGCGGAATGGTTGGAAAAAAAGCCACAGGATGTTTGGGAAATGTTGCGTGTTGATCTTTACCTCCCTCCGACCTCGGTAAGCACTGATCACGAATCAGATCCTGTAAAGAATCAACATTTGTGTTACTATTATTATAGATAAATAGTTTAAGGAAAGAATATACAACGTCGGATGAAATCATTTGAACATTCATCCATTTTTTTCAGATGCAGGCAGAACCTCTGACTACTTGGTTTCACATTCTTACATCAAAAATCAAGTCATTTATATCAACAACTGTTGCATCTCACATCAATGTTGACAGGCTCGATGGTGTTGATATGGACGTTGGGTGCGGACGACGAGCGGTCCCGCTGCCCAAACTGGTTACGGTGGTCTTCCTCATTGGGCCGGAAACTAGGTGGGATGGGTATGGACTTGGACGGGGACACAGTGGCGTGGCATATGGATCTGGAAAGGTTTGAAGCCATCAATAAGAGAGAGCACAGAGACGAACACGCAGAAAGGGAGAGAGCGGGGATTACCCTGTGGAGTCTGATGGGGGGAGTGAAGGACAGACTTCGGACACGGGGGTCGTCCCTTCTGAAGAAACTTCCTCCTGAGTGAAGGGGTGGTGCTCGAAGAACTTGGAAACTAGCAATAAGCTTGAACCACAAAAGAAAATGTTATTAAAATCAAGTTTAAATGAAGGTTTTTTACTGAATGTTATCCTGCTTATATATTAATCTATAACTGCACACATGTTTATAGATGCATCAGGTTAAAAACAATACTTTCTTCATATTAAATTGTTAATTATTTAGATGCGCTTAAACTGACCATGACCTCAGTGAAGAGTCAACACTTTAAATCACAGCTTAATTTAAGATTTTGTACAACTTCTCAAGTGACACAACTTACTGTAACTGGTCGTAGTTGACACACATAAGAGGAACCTCGGTGCTGCAGCGCTGGTGGAACTTGTACCCCCATGTCTGGCAGCGGAACCCCTGGAAAAGCAGCTTCCTGCAGAAGTCGCAGAAGGCCAGAGTGAAGAAAGTCTTCCTCACCTAAAACTGATCAACTTTAATGCCAAAACAATTTAGAGTCATGAAGATGGAGGAGAACTTAGGTCTGTATCTGATGTGCTGATAAAGTACAATTTATAGTAATAATACCTTTCATTATTAGTCATTATTATTAATGATTTGAACTGATAAACATGTACAGACTCCAGTCAAGCTGGTTTTTTACTAAATAACTTGATTTATATCATATTAAATATAAGAAATAAGTTACTAAGACTCATTGGACAGCAGGTGGCAGTGTCACTTCAGAGATTGCTTGCACGACATTATAGTGTTTAGGTTTTATATGATACAACTTTTAAAATACATAATGGAATATAACAAAAAAAAAAGTGTACCTTGCTACAGACTTTTGTGTTTTTAGTATTAATATGGAACCTTGCAAACATAAGTGAAGTCAATCGCTCACACACGACTGACCACAATGCATCTGATTACAATAATTCAATAATGCTGTTTCACTTTCAAGGGACACAAACATGTTTTCAATACAAAAATAAACCTTTACTTTGGGATACTTTTGTGTTTTTATGTGTGTAATTCATTGCTTCTTGGACAGATCCGTTTAGTCTGTCAATTTCAACAAAGACTAAGACCTATGAGCTTCAGTCTTTACATTAAAATGAAAATACTTGTTTCTTTTTGTTAAAATTAAAAAAGACAATTACATTAAAACTTTCTTTGATAGTTTATTGTCTTGAACACAACAACCACTCTGATCATATTCCTCTCAATACTGCACAAGGAAGTAAAGAAGGATCATCAATGACAGAGAACATATGAAGTGAATCATTATTCTCTGTCTGCTTCACACTCAGGAAGGAATATCACAACTCTTCATCATGGTTAGTGACACCAAACACTTTACAAACACATTTCTTAAGTTAAGAACTATAGAAATGATCCCTGAAAGTATAGTCTTAACTTAACTCTGCACCAACATCACACTCCATCCTCACACCAAACTACTAAAGTGATGGTTAATTAAAAACATTTTTCATTCATTAAATTGCAAGTATATGAGCAACAAAAGACTGTGTTTTAGAGTAAATACAAACATGAATGTAAAATGTATCTAAAAATGTAACTGACACTCCACAGTGACATTTACAGGAAGACTATACATTCATTAAAAAACACAATCAAGAAATACCTCATGAGAAGTGTTTGTTTATGAAACAAATTTAAAAAAGGTATTTGAATATTAATTTGGATTAAATTATATTTTACAAATAATTTTACTTTCTTTCTTTCTGAAATATTGTTCAAGTTATCTTTTTGTCCATTTTTAGTGTCTGTATGAAAAAAAAATCCAACAGTTGATCTTTGTCTTTTATTAAACTGCACTGCCAGTGAAGACATGTGACCATGTGATGTAGTTTCATTCTTTGACTGACAGCAGTTAAGACTATACTTTCAGGGATCATTTCTATAGTTTTTAACTTAAGAAATGTGTTTGTAAAGCATTGTCAGGAGCATCTGGGTGAACATCAATGTGATGTTGTGAAGAAGCTCTCAATAGAACCTGATAAATTTACTAAATAACCCCCACAAACAGAGACATTTCTAAATAATTCACATTTTAAACAAAGGGGTCAAGCATTCTTCCGTGATTTGGACCCGAAAGACGTGTTTCGAAGGACAGAGAAAACACCTGTAGCGGCGCAGACAACGAAGCTAGGAGCCAACATGGCCGACATGGATCTCATCCTGCAAGAACTGAGAGGGTTCTGACAGGAAAGTAAAACTCAATTTCAATCATTAAAAGAAGAGATGTCGGAGCTAAATACAAGGATGGAAGAGGCAGAGGGACGGATGGTGACGGCAGAAGAAAGGCTTCAGAACGTCGAGGAAGTTTATACGGAGATGCTAAAGCTACACGCGAGAGTCGAGGAGAAGATGGTGGACTTGGAAAGTCGATCTAGAAGAGAAAAGAAGAAAAGAATACGGATCTATGGCGTTCCGGAGGGGGCTGAGGAGTCATCCTCCATGATAACTTTAGTGGAGAACTTGCTTCGTGAAGGACTTGGGATGACAGAGAGCAGAGGAGCTGAGGATGGAGAGAGCGCACCGGTCCACTAGACCTCCATCATCGTCAAGTTTCTGAGTTTCTCAACGAAAGAGTCGATTCTTCCCAAGGTGTGGCAGAGCAGAGGATTCTCCTGGAAATCTAACCAAATAAACATGGATCAAGATTATCCTCCAGCCATCATCAAACAGCGGTGCGAGTATGCAGAGGTGCGCAAAGTCCTGAAGGAAAACCAAGTTCAATTTCAGACTCTCTTCACGGCCAGACTACGAGTGAAATACAAAGACGGAACCAGAACCTACGCTACAGTGGAGGAAGCAACGGAGGATCTGAGAAAATGGAGATACGACGTCACACTTGCATGTCAGTTCCTGAGACCCTCCTTTGAGAGTCACTCAAGTTGTTTATTAAGTTGAATGTAATATTGAGTTTGTTAGATTTTCTGGCTTTGTTTATTTGTTTTTGGTTTTTGAGGGGGGAGGGAGCATACCAGTTTTGTGAAATTGTTCAAAAAGGACACCAGTAATGGATAAAAGATCAATAAATATTGTTTTGTTCAATATTAACGGCGTACTCAACGCAGTTAAAAGGGCGAAGATATTGTCAAAAACTTGAGAAAGATAAAATGCACATTGCTTTCTTACAAGAAACACATCTTGATGACATAGAACATGGTAAACTGAATAAATCAGGATTTAAACACGTCTATTATGCTTCTCACAGTTCAGGAAGAAGGAGGGGAGTGACAATCCTCATAAATAACACAGTCAATTACCAGCACATCTCAGAGTATAAAGATAATGAAGGTAGATTTATAACAATTACAGGTAAAGTTGAAGATGATTTGGTGAGTTTCTTTAACGTGTATGTTCCACCTGGGAGTGACTAGTCCTTCTTTAAACGTTTACTTGAAATAATGACAACAAAAAGCCAAGGGATGTTGATTTGTGGGGGCGACTTCAATCTTCCACTTAACCCCAAAATGGACTCATCTAATGGCAAGTCAGACACAAGAAAGATCAACAATAAGTTCAACAATATTATGGAAGAAGTGGGAATTATTGATACTTGGAGAGAGTTGAACTCAAAAAAAATCGAGAATATACACATTACTCAGCAGCTCATAATGTTTACTCTCGTGATCTGTTGTTATCTGTGAAATAGGCCCTAGTAGTGTTTCTGACCACGGTCCTGTCTATATGACGTTTGTCTGGTCAAAAGCTTAGATCTACAGTTTGGAGACTAAATTCAAAAATTTTAAATAGCCACGCTATTAAAGATAAACTGAAAGCTGAAATTGAAGATTATTTAGAATTAAATGATAAAAAGGAAGTATAACCACCAATATTATGGGATGCTCTAAACAAAGGCTGTGTTGAGGAGTAAAATAATTTCTATCTTTTCATAGGAGAAGAAACTCTCAAAAACTTATGGAATTAGAAGACAAACTGAGGACAACTCAAATGAAACTCTCTCAGTCCTCAGATGATGACACTCAATTGAAAGTTCAAAAACTAAGAAAAGAAATAGATGAAATAAATACACATGAAATACAACCAAGCAAAAATACTACGAGGCTGGTGGAAAATCTATGAGGCTCCTGTCCTACAAATTGAGAAAACAGCAAGCTGACCGGTCTATACACAAAATCAGAGACCCCACAACTAAAAAAGTGGAAACTAATCAACAAAACATTCAGAAATGTTTCTTAAAATGTTATGAAAAGCTCTATTCTCAACCTCAAACAGCTAATGTCCACCAGATTGACAAATTATTATCCCATATTGAGCTTCTAATGGTTAACAATGAACAAAACTAAAAATTAACATAAAAATGAACTTTGATCAGCAATTAAAAGATTAAAAGGAGGGAAATCTCCCTGAACAGATGGATTTACCTCCGAGTGGTGCAAAATAATGCAAGATCAACTAACTACTACACTCCTGAGAACATTTAACTGGGTTTTAGAACATAAAGTTGTACCTCATGGAGCGAGGCGATCATATCTGTCATTCCCAAAGAAGGGAAAGATAATATGGAATCTGGGAATTACTGTCCAGTGAGCGTTTTGAACATTAATCATAAACTGTCCACCTCCATACTAACAAGAAGAATTGAACCAATCTTACCTAAATTAATTCATGAGGACCAGACAGACTTTGTTGGAAATAGACAAACTCAAGATAGCATCAGGAGAGCATTACACATTATAAGACAAGCTGGGAATCAAAACTTGGAAACGCTGTTACTGAGTCTGGACGCAGAAAAGGCGTTCGACTCAGTAAGTTGGTCATTTTTATATTAAGTTTTATCAAAATTTGGATTTCATGATACTATAATTGATACTTTTGCAGCATTGTACAAAACACCAATGGCTCGAATTAAATGAATGGAGATTTAACAAAATCATTTGTTCTGAAGAGAGGAAACTGACAGGGGTGTTGTGCGTCACTATTGTTTGCCATTTTCATAGAACCTCTGGGTCAATGGATAAGGCAGAGGACAGAAATCCAAAGAGTCATGATGTCCACGGGGGAGAAAAAGCTTGCGTTGTTTGCTGATGATTTATTGTTGACCATAACACAACCTTCTCAGACACAAGTGATGGAGATGCTAAAAGAATACGGTCTACTATCAGGTTACAAAATTAATATTGATAAAATCAAGTTCTAACACTGAACTATGACCCACCATGAAAAATCAGGAATATGTATAACTGGAAATGGGATGCAAAATTCTAATATTAAGGGGTGTCACTACCTAGAGACTTGCTGAGACTGTATGACCTCAACTATGGACCTTTGAGTGAAAGAATTAAGTTGGATTTACAAAGATGGGCAACTATACCATATTTAAATCTTCACTCAAGGATAGACTCCATCAGGATGAATATTCTGCCACGAATATTATATCATTTTCAATGTCTCCTGGTCAAAATTCCATCAAAACAATTTATAGAATGGGACAGATTAATTTCAAGATTTGTGTGGGAGGGGAACAAACCCAGGGTCAGATATAAAATACTGCAATTAAGTAAAGAGAAGGGAGGTATGGGCCTGCCCTGCCTTCAACATTATTACCATGCAGCACAGTTGAGGCCCTTAATCTGTCTCTGTTCAAGATCTTACACTGCAGGTTGGAAGAACTTGGAAGGTTCTAGCGTAAATGGTGTTCCATTGATTGCTCTCATAGCAGAGAACAAGCTACAGGATGAAATGAAGGTTGCAGATCATACTTTTACTACTTACTACTTTTTTACTACTATACTTTTTAAGGATTTTCCTAAAATCTTGGCAAGAATTGGTCAAGTCCTGCCACCTAGGGGATTCCCCGAGGATCTTGAGGTGGTGTGCTTTTGACTCCGATTTTGTGCCCAATAAAAGAGACGGCAGATTTAAGACTTGGATCTCAAAAGGTTTAACTGATTATCAATCATTTATTCACAAAGGGAATTTTCAGAGTTTTGAAAACCTTAAGAAAAAGAGGATTTTTACAGATACTTACAAGTCAGAAATTATTTTAATCAAAATTTGAAAAAGCCAATTGATGCATGTGGAAAAGGATTACTAGAGATTTTCATTTCATTATTGGAGGCAAATAATAGCAATAAAATAGTATCTAAATTGTACAAAGGAATTCGACAATCTAAACAAGAGAACACAGGATATATAAAGCAGCGATGGGAAAAAGATGGAGATATATCAATCACAAATGAGAGCTGGGAAAAAAATGTATCATCTACAATGGTTTTCAACAAGATCAAATACATGGCGGGAGTTCTGTTGGAAGAATATTATTCGATTTTTTATCACACCCATTCAAAAATACACATGGGCACGGATGAAGCATGTTGGAGACTTTGCGGGTATAATGGAGCAAATCACTGGCATGTGTTTTGGAGCTGCAGTGGAATCAAAGCTTTTTGGACAGAGATCCACAGCCATTTAAACAACATTTTTGGTGTGAATCTTCCCTGTAAAGGTGAAAACATGTACCTGGGTGACTAACCAATAGAAAACTGTAATAATGGAGACAAGAAATTGCTTTTCATATTGTTGGCAGCAAGTAAAAAATGTATCACGAGGAAGTGGTTACAAGTTGAACCACCCATGACAGAACTGGATAGACATCGTTTACGACATCTATAAGATGGAGAAGTTATCCTTTGCACTCCAAACAGATATGAACAAGTTCTACAAGATATGGACCAAATGGACAGAATATGTCAAACCAATTAGAAGCAATTTAATTAAAGGAAATATGTCATTTTATTTTTCATATTTGCCCTTCAATGCATTTATTGATTTTCTTTTTCTAACTCTTGAAAAATATAAGTATTTTGTAAAGTAACTAGTTTGATGGGTATGTTCCCTGGGGTGTGTTTTTTTTTTAATATATTTAATTTTATTATTATTTCGCATTTCTTCATATATTTCATCTTTCTTTTCCACTCAATACTTTATACTTGAATGTACCATTTTGTTCTGAAAAATTAAAATAAAAAAAATCCATTAGTATTGGTGGATCCAGATGGTAATGCACAACAAACTCCAACAACAACAAAACCTCATAGGCAAAGATTAGAAGAAAAAGTTCAAGTTAACACTTAAATTCTTTAAAAAAGTTTAAAATCAATCATTGTGGACAACTTGTGTTATAGTAGCTCTATTTTACAAAGTATTTCAGCACCAACTGTATTTAAATTGATGTCATGTCATTTCCCAACTTTTAATGAACGACTTTAGAATGACCTTCAGTGGAGAAACAACACAAACTTTCACCAAGGAAGGTCACATTACTTCTTCCCAAGTATTTTATTTAAACCGAAGAACTTTGATGTTTCTTGGGCTGGAGTCGAACCCACAACTGGATCACAACCACCAGAACAATTGTACTGAAAGCAAGAGTGTTCTGAACTTGACAATCCTTGAGCAGTTCTATTTAGATTACATTTGAAATGGTGTCTCAAAGCATTTGTTTCGTTTCTCGACAATCGATTAAATGATTTGTTCCAAAAATTGATTTTTTTTTTACTCATGAATTGAGCAGAGTGCAGGAGCAGAAAATTCAAATGCCAAACAATTCATATACAAGGGCCTTAAAAGATCTCCATGATCCAGAACATCACTAGAACTAAATGATAAAAGTTGAATGCAAACTTTTTTATTTATTCAGATTAAGACCCTGTAAATATTTACAATTGGTTTAATCTTCAATCAACATGTTCATTTAAATTACAAGGTAAAGCTCTGTCTAAATACAGCAGTGATACAGGAGGGATTGATTTTGTCTTGACCTTTATTTTTCATTGTTTTATGTGTTTTTTTTGTTTCTATATGTACACTCTGTTGTTGTTGTTTCTTTGGTATTGCAATAGATTATTTTTCTGAATTTACTGTCTCTTGAAAAAAAAAGAAAAAAAAGAGCATATACGTAACATTGCTGTGTCTGCATATTTACATAGTTGCCTTTACATCAGACCAACATTGCCTGGAATGCCTGTATTGCATACTTGTGCTCGATACAAATATTTTAAATTAAAAAACTAATATCACGCTCCTCAAGAATTTATCAGCAGGATTCTACATACATAGAACACATTTAATACTTGATGGTCAGACAAAACTGAGTTCTGAGGAGAGACATTTGTTGTTTTAACTTCAGGTCTGTTTGCTAGAACAAGATCTAAGGTGTGGTTGAAACAGTGAGTCAGGGCCAAGAGATCCATAAAATCCTCCTATAGAGAGTGTCACATGTCTTTGTAGAACCATGGAAACAAAAATAACCTGTTGATTTTGAAACCGTGTGAAACGTACAAAGTATGTTTGTCTCATATATGGGCAATAAAATCAACCGCTATCAGTGAAAAAATGATAATGCAGAGAATAATGATTCACTTCATATGTTCACTGTCATTGATGATCAGCGCTATATAAATACAAATGACTTACTTCTTTACTTCCTTTAGGAGTATTGAGAGGAGGAATACGATCAGAGTGGTTGTTTGTTCTGCTAAATGGTAAAAGCAATTTAGTTCAGGTGAAATACTAATTTTCTACTCAGCCTCATGTTGTTCAACAGTTGTGATTCATTTTAGAATAATGGGTTCCTTTTCAGAGTTATAGTAAAAAAAAGGTTTGTTCATTTTAAAGAAGCAAATGACGCTCAATGGTCTTTGTCCACATCTTGTTCCAAAATGACAAACTTAAAATATCCAAATACTAGTGATGGTCTGGTGAAGCTTCATGAAACAGTGTCTTTTCATTTTTCCAGAACAATTGTTGTCGTCAAGGCTTCAGTACAAGAGAGATGTTACAGACGAGCACCACAGAGGTTTGGATATTTTTTAATATCAATTTCAACAAAGACCTACAAACTATAGTCTTTACATTAATATGAAAATACATTTTTATTTTAGTTAAAAGTTATAAAGAATAACATTAAAAATGTCACTTAATAGTATATTGTCTTGAACACAACAACCACTCTGATCATATTCCTCTCAATACTGCACAAGGAAGTAAAGAAGGATCATCAATGACAGAGAACATATGAAGTGAATCATTATTCTCTGTCTGCTTCACACTCAGGAAGGAATATCACAACTCTTCATCATGGTTAGTGACACCAAACACTTTACAAACACATTTCTTAAGTTAAGAACTATAGAAATGATCCCTGAAAGTATAGTCTTAACTTAACTCTGCACCAACATCACACTCCATCCTCACACCAAACCATTACAGTGACGGATGCATAGTTTTTGAATTTTAAAATGTTACTGTCATTCATTTGATTGCAAAGAGATGAGACTAGAAAACATAATTGTAGTTTCATAGTTTATACACAACATGTATTCAAAATCACTACGTTCAATTCCATAATTCATCTAAACTGTGATTATTGATCACCATGACATTAAAACAACTATATCAGGTTATTTTATTATGCATTACAAACAATTGTAAACATTAAACAATATAGTTTAATACAAGGGAAAATACATTTGAACAAGAGTTGTGTTTGATGTTAAAATGAAAACGTTTTTTCAATTATTAACATTCTGACTTAGGTGAGCGACTCACAGCTAGGGGGCGATCTAGGTGGATTGTTGTGGTGTCCTCTTCCACGCTGCAAACAGAAAGCAGTTGAGTGCAGTGAGGGCGTGACACACAAGTCTCATAGAGGCACACCTGACTGGTGCAGGTGCTCGGGGGGCGGAGTCAAACATCCACACTGGGCGTCTCACCACACCTGTCCAAATGTGTCGTCAGTGTTGCACATTTGAGCTCTGGCGGGATCTAAGATGGCGGCACAGGTGTGGCGTGAGATCGGCGTCTCATGGTTGTGTAACCTGATGAAGTTTGACTTGAGAGAAGCAGGTCAGAGAGCAAACCTCCACAAACACATTCAGCCGACTCAGCAGGAAACTTTGAATCAAGTTTCTACATGTGAATTGTCGGCACAAGCTCTTCTGGATTTTTCTTCTACACAAAAGTGGACACAACTTATGTGCACCTGTTCAGCACAAGACGAGTTGATCAAAGCAATACAGTCATATTTAGGACATGAGTTGATCAGGAAACAGAAGGAGAGGTCAGAGATGTTGACCTTTCATAACAGCTGCACAAATGGATTCTTTCTGAGCCTCCACTGACCCTCAATGACAAGTGACTTTACTGAACATTTGGAGTCCAAACACATGTGGACGTTTTCTGTCCATTTATTTGAAGATCAAAACACACAAGAAATGAAGCAGCAGTTCAACTATGTTTGACAAGATTCTTCACCTCTGACATCACAACTGACGCTTCATTAACTAGTGTCTACACACCAGGAAGAAAACACACAAACTATTACATGAACACAAAACTGTCTGTGCGTGTACTTGTGTGTGTGTGTGTGTGTGTGTGTGTGTGTGTGTGTGTGTGTGTGTGTGTGTGTGTGTGTGTGTGTGTGTGTGTGTCTACACATTCATAAATCAATGTCAATGTGTGTCTGATTTTTTTCCGTTTTGGTTTTTGCATGTTTGTACTTCTGTTTGTTATTTGATGTGTAAATACATGTGTTTGTTATCTTTTTATTTGTGTGTGCATTTCTGTGTAGTAGTAAAGCACATGTGTGTGTGTTTGTCATTGTGTGTGATTGCTTTTTTGTGTGTGTGCGTGTTTTTGCTTTGGTAAAGCATGTGTGTGTGTGTTTGCAGTTGTTTGTGAGTGCATTTTTGTGTGTCAGAGATGCATGTGTGTGCATCCTTGTGTGATGGTGAAGAATGTGTGTGTTTGTGTGTGATTGTGAGTGAGTGCATTATTGTGTTTTAGAGAAGCATGTTTGTGAGTGTTTGTGTGTGTGCATTTATTTGTGTTAAAGTGAAGCATGTGTGTGTGTGTTTGTGTGTGATTGTGAGTGAGTGCATTATTGTGTTTTAGTGAAGCATGTGTGTGAGTGTTTGTGTGTGTGCATTTATTAGTGTTAAAGTGAAGCATGTGTGTGAGTGTTTGTGTGTGTGAGTGTATTTGTGTGGTACAGAATCGTGTGTGTGCATTTATCTGTGTGTGTGTGTAGTTTTCATAACGGCTCAGATCACATGACATCCTGATGTGAGTTTCAAACACATTTCCAGTGAAGGAACAAAGATCAGCAGCTCTGACGTCTGCAGAGTCTCAGAAGAAAAAGACGTTTCTTGGTCGATTCCTCCTGAAACACGGAGACAGAAAAATGTATCAACTTGTAAAATCATTCGTGAAGTGAGTCTTGAAGAAAAGTGACAATTATCATCCACTGACTTTAGTCTCTGTCCACGGGCGGATCCTTCAGATGGTCCAGCTCCGAGCTGGGGGCCGCTGTAAGATCACAAACCCTGTTAGCTTGTGTGCTTCTCACCAGCAGATGAAACTAGTGTCAACACTGATGCTAGCATGCTAGCACTCTGTCACATGGTCAACATCTGAGCTGAGACAAGATCATGTACTTACAAGACGAGTCAGAGTCGCCTGAAATGGAAAGAAAGAGGACAAATTACACCTGAAGAAGATGAACATAGAAGAGTTCCTCTGACCTCTTCTCATCTCTGCTGACCTTCTTTGACCTTCTATTCTTTCTCTCCAGTATCTGGAGATGATCTGGATCAAATCACAAACTCTCACCTTTCTTCTTCTTCTTGTAGATGAAGTATCCAACCACTGTGAGCACCAGAGCGGAGGCAGCGACGGCGGCCATGATGATGTACAAGGTCAGGAAAGTCCTGGCTGTGGATGGAGAGCAAAGTAAGTGGAGACATGATCAGGTGACCAGTGTTAGAGACGTGGTGGGGCCTCATTCAGCAGATCCATGCTGACCACACCTGGACTCTCATCTGGATGAAAGAAACCTCTGGAGACACCAAGAAGGTTCTGAAGACTCTTACCGTTGGTCAGGATGTTTGACGGATCCAGTTTGGTGACCACGTCTTCCGGAATGCCGTCCAGTTGAAACACACACTCGTACCTGGACCAGTCGTCAGACGGGAGTTTCAGGTCCACCATGTTCTGGAAGGTTCCGTCAGGGTTGGGGAGGATCTCTCCGTGTTCCACGTCCTCGTGCAGCTCCTCTCCGTCTTTGGTCCAGAACAACATGGCTCTGTCGGGGTAGAAGCCTGTAGCGTGGCAGGTGACCGGAGAGCTGGCTGTCTTCTGGAGGAGAGACACTCGTGGACGCTCTGAAGGGAGAGACACCACACTTCAGAGAGAAAGTCAAAGGATGGACAGAGAATGAAGGAGAGGAGGAGGAGGGAGGACAGGGGTGGAGGTGAGGAAAAGAAGATAAGAGGAGAGAGAGAATGAGAGGACATGAGGAGAGAGAGGAGGGAGAGAAGGAGGAAGGAGAGTAGAAGGAGAAGAAGGTCATGGAACTACCTGTTCTCATCAAGGTTTTGCTCCCAAACTTCACAAACTTCTTCAGTTCATTTGGACATTCCTGGGTGTAATAGAACTGTCTATATTTATTCATGCCTTCATTCTGGTCCCACTTGTGTTTGGTGATGACGGCCTGAGGACTCGGAGCGACCCAGGTCAGAGTCTGAAGGTCAAACACGATGAAGTCTTCTCCATCATAGCCGTACTGTTCATAACCTTTGACCTCTCCAGTCTCATCGTCCCACTCACAACCGTCCATTATCTGATTGATGTGAACACCTGAGAGAGAAACCAGAGTGAGACCTGATCTACTCCACTGTTTAATACTCCACTGTGATCTACTCCACTGTTTAATACTCCACTGTGATCTACTCCACTGTTTCATACTCCACTGTGATCTACTCCACTGTTTAATACTGCACTGTGGTCTACTCCACTGTTTAATACTCCACTGTGATCTACTCCACTGTTTAATACTCCACTGTGATCTACTCCACTGTGATCTACTCCACTGTTTAATACTCCACTGTGATCTACTCCACTGTTTAATACTCCACTGTGATCTACTCCACTGTTTAATACTGCACTGTGGTCTACTCCTCTGTTAAATACTCCACTGGGATCTACTCCACTGTTTAATACTCCACTGTGGTTTACTCCTCTGTTAAATACTCCACTGGGATCTACTCCACTGTTTAATACTCCACTGTGGTTTACTCCACTGTTTAATACTCCACTGTGATCTACTCCACTGTTTAATACTCCACTGTGATCTACTCCACTGTTTAATACTCCACTGTGATCTACTCCACTGTTTAATACTCCACTGTGATCTACTCCACTGTTTAATACTCCACTGTGATCTACTCCACTGTTTAATACTCCACTGTGATCTACTCCACTGTTTAATACTCCACTGTGATCTACTCCACTGTTTAATACTCCACTGTGATCTACTCCACTGTTTAATACTCCACTGTGGTCTACTCCACTGTTTAATACTCCACTGTGGTCTTCTCCACTGTTTAATACTCCACTGTGGTCTACTCCACTGTTTAATACTCCACTGTGGTCTACTTCACTGTTTCATACTCCACTGTGATTTACTCCACTGTTTAATACTCCACTGTGGTCTACTCCACTGTTTAATACTCCACTGTGGTCTACTCCACTGTGATCTACTCCACTGTTTAATACTTCACTGTGATCTACTCCACTGTTTAATACTCCACTGTGGTCTACTCCACTGTTTAATACTCCACTATGGTCTACTCCACTCTTTAATACGCCACTGTGGTCTACTCCACTGTTTAATACTCCACTGTGATCTACTCCACTATTTAATACTCCACTGTGATCTACTCCACTGTTTAATACTCCACTGTTTCATACTCCACTGTGGTCTACTCCACTGTTTAATACTCCACTCTGGTCTACTCCACTGTTTCATACTCCACTGTGATCTACTCCACTGTTTAATACTCCACTGTGGTCTACTCCACTGTTTAATACTCCACTGTGGTCTACTCCACTGTTTCATACTCCACTGTGGTCTACTCCTCTGTTTAATACTCCACTGTGATCTACTCCACTGTTTAATACTCCACTGTGGTCTACTCCACTGTTTAATACTCCACTGTGATCTACTCTCCTTCTCTGAACTTGTATGATCTACTCCAGTTTCCTCCTCTGATCTACTCTGTATACAAGATTGATGGTTCAGGATGTAAAAAGGTTGAACATGATTCAGTTTAAGGTCAAACATTGATTTTAAAGACAACAAACCTCCAGTTTGGTTGAATCTCTGTTTTGCTATTTCAATGTTGATCTTGTCGACCTGCTGTTGGTTATTTAAGATATTTGTGTTTCTCTCCCAGTACTGAGGATCATCTGCTGTGACCTGGATCATCCAGTCTTGTTTGGGTACAAGTCTCCTGGTGTTGCTGTCGTAGTGTTCCACTTCAACTCCGTCCACATAAGTGACAAAAACAAACTCTGGGAAGTTTTTAACTCCAGCAGACGCAGTGTCGAAAAACTGCATTGTGTGAATCACTGTGAGACACAAAAACAAAGTTTAGATCTTCTCTGGTTCTGATGACACAACGTTGTGATGCAGCAGAACAATCACATCTTCTACAAAGACAAAGAGGTGAAGAACAGAGGGACAGTCAGCAGTGACACAAAGTTCACGTCCACACACGGACACCAGCAGAACATCCTTCACACTTCACTCTCCAAGAACCCTGGCTAACTGGGACACAACTATAGAAGAAGAAGAAGAAGAAAGAAGAAAAAACGATTAATATTAATAACAATCTGAAATGTAATAAATATTTATAATAAAACAAATAAGGAATAAAGAGAATTAAAAGAATAAATGGATGAATTAAGAAGAAACAGGAGCAACAATGTTGAAAAAGATCAAACAACTAAATTGAAATTGTTTTTAAAAAACGCATAGATAATAAAATATTAAAACCAAGTTCATGGAACAAATCGAAGAATGATTGATAGAATAAAGATAATTGAAGGACATTAAGGTTAATGATGAACTTAAATAACATGAGTTTATATCAGTTTATAAATAACATGTTTCTGAAGATTACTGTTCAACATGATTGTAAATGTTTCATTTAGATATTTTAAGTCCAAACACAAGTTCAGAGCAGCTGCTTCACTGAGTTGCTCCAATAAACTGTGAGATGTGATAATATGTTGAAGTGAGCTGAGCTACAAGGTTGTCTGAACATGCGCACTTAAGAAATGCGACACTTTCTTTGTTTTTATTTCCTCATTTTAGTTCATGATAGACTTGTTTACTAAAGTCAAATCAATGAAAATTGTAAAAGCTCTTCTTGTGAGTCAATGAATCTCCTGATGGCAGCATCGTTTAAAAACAAGTGATCAGCTCATGAAGCAAAACTCTGGAGTCACTTTCTGTTCAGCGTCAAACAAGTTCCTCCGTCAATCAACAGAAGTGACTCAACAGCGCCACCAGGTGAGCACCTGACATTGAGCTCGGATCTACTTTTCTGTGTACGACTTCTTCACGGTTCTGAGATGAAAAGTGAATCAGTGAAACACTTTGACTCCTCTGAGAGTGAAAAGGTCATGAAGGTTGTAGTGAAGAGTATTTGGAGAAATAAAAGGTGACGCAGGTGTGAACACATGAAAGTGGAGGAAGGAGACTCACTCGCAGTTGAGCTGTGGATCCACACAACAAGCACAAACAACACCTTCTTCATCTTCAGCTCTTTTCTGGAGACTAGGATCCAACAAGTCTTCAGGTCGACGAACGAAGTACAAGTGAAAGTAAACAACAGACGCAGGAAGAAATATCTGAGCCAATGAGGATTCAGTGTGACGTCACGTCCAGATGGAAAGTCAAAGTAAACCAAACATGTTATTACGACTATTTTCTGTGACAAAAACTCCACTTTAAACTTTATTATTATTTCTTAGAGTCGTTCTTCTGAACCTTAAAGTCACGCAGAATGTGAACTATGGAATACCAGGAGTGTCAAATTAAAGTGAAGAGAAATAAAAGTGGATTGAATTGCTTTTTATTTTGACATACGATGATTTATATGTATAAACTTTATTTCCTTCATATGGGTTACACACTCATTATTCTCTTTTATTCAGAAAAAAAGTTTTTCTAAAATATTACTATGAAAGTAAAAAATAAAGGAGTTTTTTGTGGAGACGAGAAAAGCTTCTAGTGCCCTCTAGTGGTTCAAACATGACATTGAGCTCAAACAGTAAATACAGTTGAATGATTTTCAGTCATTTTCATCAATTCAAGAACCATTTTTATCATTATTTTACGGACAGACTTTCTGTAGTTAAAAAAACACTTGAACTATCTTCAGTTCCCTCCTGGTCAGTGAGCTCTTGGTGCTCTACGATCTCTCCAACATTGTATGGTCTCACAGGAAGTAAAACTGCCTGTTCTTGGTACTATTTACCCACAAACCTTAGCATGAACTGGCCCTCAAAAGTAAACCTGTCAGAGAAAGTAAAGGTCTCAGGCAACAGCAGGTTGAAAGTGGGGATATAAGCAGTGGAGGAAATAAAAAAATTAACTTTCAGGTTGAATTATAGAATTAAAATATATCATTTTTACTTAAAGTATACAATATTTGATTGTTTTTTTAGTTGATAAATCTCATACAGAAATAAAGTTGTCTAATAAGCTACAATATTTAACTTCATCAAAATGTCTTCAAATCCATTTCAATTAACATTTTCAATCAGGTTTTGTTTTTACACACAAATGAATGTGATCAGTATCCGTTCATGGTGATTGTCCTTATCTGCCACAATGATTCTTCCCTGACTGAATATCTTTTGAGCGTGTTGTGTTGAGTCTGTAATGCTGCCAACAAAGTTATGAATCTACAAGTTTCCTGACACACTTCGACTAGAAATTGTTCTTGATGATAGTTTATTGAAAATAATTCTTCTCACTTTTGTTTCTTTGTCAAGATGAAACATTAAACATTTCCACATGGTTGGTTTAAACACTCAATGTGAACATTTTGGTGCATGTGTTGAACTTTCATTTGGATTAATATGTAAGTTCACAGTATTGAGGGGAGGAATATGATCAGAGTGTTGGTTTTCCATTTTAAAAGTGTAAATATTGTCTCATTCTGCACTTTGTCCAGGACGAGAACACAGTCTTCTCTTTCAGTCAGACAAGCCTACTCTTGGGATGAAGGTTTTTGATCATCCATTGTGCCGACCAAGGCTTTTCTATGGTTTTCCACCAGTGTTTCCTCTTTCCTCTTGAGAACAGTGAGGCTCGAGGGTTTGAGGTTGATTTTAGTGGCACCAGAAGCTCCAACAAATCACTGGTTCCTCAACTGGTTGGCTCTACAACAAACTGAAGAAATGCTGACTCTGCTCTCTGTTCTAATGTTGACCACAGTGTTGGACAAATCTGTGATCAACACCTTTGAGAGCATGAGCTCCATCATCACATAACTTATGCTATTTATCCCAAAGCTTTCATGTATATATTACCCATTGAATTAAAATGCCATAGGATAGTGATGTTACCGACTGTGTCGAGGCTTCGAAGCGTGTGTCGAGTAATCCAGGAATTGTTTCATGAAGCGTGTATCGAGGCGTGTGTTGGTTACGTAGGTGATGACGTTCGAGGCCTCGCGAACCGAACCGTCACGTGACCGGCTCAAGAAGCGCCGAGTGAACCAGCCCGTCATGTGACCGGTTCGGTAATCGCTCGTGAACTTCCCGCGAAACTCGGATTGTTGACTATAGCAAACTTTGGTTTACTAGTAGTATCATGGAACCAGCGAGAAAAAGGCATTTTTCCCCCGTGTGGCAGCATTTTGAGCAGATCTCTCCTATTAAGGTATAATAATGTTGGAATATAGGCTGTGAATCACAGACACATACACACACCCATTATTATATATACTATATATATATATATATATATACAGACCCATTATTAAATTTTATATATACACATATAAAGTATATATATGTATATATAAAAGATAATAATTGGTGTATATAATATATATATAGTTTCCATTGGACACGCCTTGTACTTATATCCATCTTTTTTTTTCATTTGAAAAGGTGAAGTGTCTGTTGTGTTCCAAGGAAATTGGATTCAACAACAACACTTCATCAATGCTGAGGCATTATAGAGCCCTGCATGAGAGCTTGGAGACCAACGAGACAATTGAACCAACGTCAGGCAAGCTAGATGGCTTCTTTCAAATTCATTTATTTACTATACTACTGTTTGTTATTTATTTTATGTGGTCACTTACATGCAGCTTTTCTGTTTTAGGAAGCAAACTCTGGCATCGTTTAGATGCCACAGTACAGCAGACCAGGCCGAGGAATGAAACGGTTGATGCTACGGTGGCGGTGAAGACCTACCTCAACGAACACAATATTCCTAGAAACGAGGACCCCCTACAGTACTGGGCGAAATGTAAAAATATACACCCATCTCTCTTTCAGCTGGCCATGAAAATACTGTGTACCCCGGCTTCATCCGTCCCCTGCGAAAGGATTTTTTCCAAAGCCGGGGAAATAATCAGTAAAAAAAGAAACCGGCTAAAGCCCAGTACTGTGGGAAAATTGCTTTTTTTTAAATAAAAATGAATAATTATTTTTAAAAAAACAAGGTTGTCAAGCACATTTTTTTTATATCAGAATCATTTGCGCACAAATATGCAATGCTCCCAATTGTCCACATGATGGCATGGTCGTGCAAATGAAGCCTCACAAGGCTTTGCTCCAAAGATGAACTACTCGGCTGGGAGGCTTCGGTGCTTCATGAGGCTTCATCTCGCCATCACTACCATAGGATGTTTATATTAAACTTTGACAGAACCAACAACCACTCTGATCATATTCCTCTCAATACTGCACAAGGAAGTAAAGAAGGATCATCAATGACAGAGAACATATGAAGTGAATCATTATTCTCTGTCTGCTTCACACTCAGGAAGGAATATCACAACTCTTCATCATGGTTAGTGACACCAAACACTTTACAAACACATTTCTTAAGTTAAGAACTATAGAAACGATCCCTGAAAGTATAGTCTTAACTTAACTCTGCACCAACATCACACTCCATCCTCACACCAAACCATTACAGTGACGATCCAAAGGTGACCTTTGTGTTGAAGGAATGGCTTCATAAAAATCATTGTAAGGACCTGGAGTCTCTTAGTCAGTCTCCAGATCTAAACCTCATAGATCACAGATGTCAAATCAGTCCAGAAAAGTGCTTGTTCTTTGAAGTGTAGTTCACAGAAATAAAGATTTTTTTACTCAAAATGATTCAATAAATGACATTTGTTTCTTATAATATTGACTTTACTCCATGTGTGTGCAAGCTTTATGGTTCATGTGTTTGATATAAACATACATTTCATGTTGTGTATTTAATAGTGATGTGTTGATGAAGCCAAATGAAACAGTGTCATGTTGTTTAGAGGTCAGTAGGTGGCGCCATCAGTTTAAAAATTATGTTTCATTAGAAAAGTTGTTCAAAACAATGGAAAATAGTGCAGAGACCGCCATCTAGTGGACACTTAAAAATAATGACACTGCTTCATCAAGCTAAGAAGTACAAAGCACTTTCAATACTTACAAAGTATTTTATTAATTGACTTTTGTTTATTATAATATTGACTTTACTTTTTGTGTTTTTTAAATAATGTAGAAACCTAGTTTGAAAGTATTGTGGTGCATGTGTTTGATTTGTAAATACATTTCATGTTGTGTATTTAATGTGAATCACACAGTATCATGTTTGTTCAAATTAATGAATGCAGAAGAAAAATAATAAATACAAAATCAACCATCACTATAATAGTTTGGTGTGAGGATGGAGTGTGATGTTGGTGCAGAGATAAGTTAAGACTATACTTTCAGGGATCATTTCTATAGTTCTTAACTTAAGAAATGTGTTTGTAAAGTGTTTGGTGTCACTAACCATGATGAAGAGTTGTGATATTCCTTCCTGAGTGTGAAGCAGACAGAGAATAATGATTCACTTCATATGTTCTCTGTCATTGATGATCCTTCTTTACTTCCTTGTGCAGTATTGAGAGGAATATGATCAGAGTGGTTGTTGGTTCATAACAACTAAATGTTAAACCTTTATGAGTTTAGCAGTAATGGTGAGATTAAGCCTCATGAACCACTGAAGACTTCCATTAGAGTAGTTCATCCTTAACTAACGCTTTAGGATTCATTTGCTCTAACAAAGCATCAAGTTTGGCATCATTTCTGCTTAAAGGATTCAGAAGCAGAAACTTTTATTTGTCAGATTCATTGATTTGTGAGACTAGTAGAGATATGTGTTTGTATTTTGTTAAAAACCTGAATATTTAGGGGCGCTGTTGAGCATAGCAATGGAGTAGACATGTTTTTTGGAGCTCCACAGAACGACTATATAAAAGTAATTTTTTCAGCGCACTTTTTGGAAAACATTCGAATTTTACCTTTGCTAAACCATATGCCTAAAAACCGAAACTTTGAAATGGCTGGTAAATCAAGCAAAGGTGGGCAAACAGCGACTCAAGCCACGAGGCCTTCGCCTTCGACGCCGACTTTAGCCCCGAGCTCCATTGAAGTAGCTTTCCTGAGAAGGAGTGTCTCCGCACCCGACGCGTCGGTCACTGAATCGCTCAAGATGGAACTACTATCTTCGGTGCGCAAGGATTTACTTGAAATCCTTCAAACAGAAGTTGGCGCAGTGTTGGAAAGTGAGATGGCGGTGATTCCAGCGGATATTGGTGCAGCGAGAGCGGAGCTCAAAGAATACAGGTCGACGATCAACTCTGAACTCTGACCTCTGAACTCTCCGCCATGAAAGCTACGGTGAAGGATGTGGAAGAAAGTTTGTCAACGTGCACGGATGATGTTGTTTCACTCAAGAAGGAGGTGAAGCGGCTCACGGGGGTCGTGGACCAACTTCACAATAAATGCGAGGACTTGGAGGCGAGGTCGCGGAGGAACAATGGAAGGATCGTCGGAATCCCGGAGACCCGTGAATGCAACACCGAGTCTGTGTCCTTCTGCAGCCTTTGATCTGAAGGACGCTCCTGGACAGAACCGTCTCTCCCCGCCTGGATCTACAGAGGGACGCCGGTCAAACACCATCATAGCCCGCGTTCACTACTTCCAAGACTGTGAAAACATCCTGAGACTCGCTCGGATCAAACAACGCATCAGTGTGGACGGAGTCAGCATCTCAGTGTTTCCTGACCCGACAAGTGTTGCCAAAGCACGCGCGGCGTTCAATGACGTCAAGAGTCGGTTTCGTGGAGTGGACGGGGTTCGCTTCGGATTTGCTTATCCTGCCCGCTTCAGAATCACCTACAAGAATGTGGAGAAATCCTTCTACTGCTGCAGAGGCGCGAGTATGTCAACAAAAACATCAGTGGAGCCTTAATTGTATTAAGTCAAGTTCTGTTGGGGCCAACTTTAGCTTCCTGAGCGTGTTAGTGCAGATACCTTTTATGGTAGGTTTATTTGTTGATGTTGTTTTTGTTTGTTTATGTTTACTCCATACAGTTACAAGTGTATTTACACCCATGTTAAAATATGAGTCACAACCCACTGTCTTTAGGTTCAACACGTTTTGCTACAAATTTTAAAAGCCTTTAAAATTATCGCCTGAGAAACATACAAGCGTATTACATGTCGAGGAATACTGGTAGCCATGGGTAATACTAAGTGTGCAACAGCTAAATTATTAAAAATGCGAGAGAACGCAACGAAACTCAAAGAGTGCAAAATGAAACAGCGGATTCAAGGAGGTCTTGCACCTTTTCTTGATCAGGAAAGTGTTCAGTGCTCAGTGTGTGGGAAAAAACCTGCGGCAGTTGTTGATGCAGGGAAAATTCCTCACACGACTCTTGGTGCCATGCCAAGCAGTCAGACGTTAGACAGTGATGACGGGGGTGATGAAGGATTGTCCAGGTTGACGGGGACGACGTTGGTGGGGGGCAGGGTTGTAGATGGGGTATGGGCGTTGACTTTGAGGAGGGGTTTGTCACAGCTCTCGGGGTCAGCTGCACACTGCGTCAGGTGGAACCAGGTGTCTCCTTTGCCTTCCAGCCGGAGGGCGTGAGACGTCCTTTCCAGTACGCGATGAGGACCAGTCCAACGTGGTTCCGTCCACTTTCGCTTGAGCGCCTTCAGGTAGACACACGGGGTGACCTGCAGTGGAACGGGTTGCTTGGGGTCCTCTTCAGTCTGCTTGGAGAACCTGGAGCCAAGAAACTGTACAGTTGAGACAAATGGCGTGTGTGTTGTCTTACCCTTTAGGTTTGATATTGGTAATGGAGCGTGGGGTCCTGGAAAACAGCGACCTGTGTGGAGTTCGAATGGAGAGTAGCCCGTCCGGGTATTAACAGACATTCGAACACTTATCAGTGCCATTGGTAGTGCCGCGAGCCAGTTGACTCCGGTACTTATCATGACTCGGTTGAGGTTGTCCTTCAACGTCCTGTTCATTTTCTCCACCTGTGCCTGTGACTGGGGGTGGTAAACAGAACCAAACTTGTGTTTGAGGCCCAATTGGCGCTCCACCTGTTGTAAGTGGGTGTTCTTGAAATGCGTGCCATTGTCACTTTTCAGACAATGGGGAAAACCATGAGTTGGAATGTAATGGTTAACCAAATGTTTAGAGACGCTTTTTGCATCTTCTTTCCGGCAAGGATATGCTTCTGGCCATCCTGAGTAGGCGTCCACCATCACCAACAGGTACCTGTATCCAGAAACTGGGACCAACATGTCCGTATAGTCGATAACAACCATTTGTCCTGGAAAGAAAACTGAAGGGTGTGTTAGTCCTGGTAGTGGTTTGAGAGTAGGCCTAATTGCAGCTTGATTGCAAACATTACACAAGATTAGTGCTTGTTTCACCATTTGGTTTTTAAATGGATGCCACCAATTGTCCAATCTTCGAATTGTTTCTTCTCTGCCTACATGTGTAGGACCATGTGCCTCAAGGATTAGAGATTTCAGATAGGCTACTGGTGCAGCCGGGCGTCCCCTTTTACACCAGACACCTTCTTCTGTTTTCCCTGAGCCTTGATTTATCCACATTGAAATTTCTTCAGGTGATGCTTGAGATTGAATGTGAAGAATTTTTGACCAAGATGACTGCTCATCCATTTCTTCAGCTGGAACCACCATCATTTGCCCTTGTGGCTGATAACCCGCGGTTTGTTTTGCCAATGCATCTGCCGCGCGATTACCTTTTGATATTTTGTCCGATTGAATGTCCTTTTAAATATATAACACCACTATGTTCCTTCTTTTAGCATTAAGTAAAGTCTTATTAGTTTGAGGGAAGTTGTATTTATCTTAAATCATGATTTCTTGTGTTTGGTAATTTACACATCTTAACTATATCACCACATGTCCAAAGAGTAGTTTCCTAAACTACATTTAAACTTGCTAGTCAAGTTTTAGCTTTACTCATGCTGGCTCATGTTTCTTGTTTACCTTCTATGATATATTTAAGTCTGCAGTGGACAGTGGCTTCTTATTTCTCCCTCACTGGAGCTTCTCAACACCACCTCTAACAGGATAAGAATGATCAGAAGTTATGAGAAGGTCAGTTTTGAATCTATTCAGGTGATGATGAGGATATTGTGTGTGTGTCACGAGTTGTGTATTCATAACTTTGATCTGTGGATGTCTGTTAAAGTTTGTCATGTGTTTTTTTTTTATCTCTGAGCTCAGTGTTATTTGTAATATCTATGTGAATGTCCGAGAGTATTGTGTGAGTTCAAATGTGTTTTATGAATGTAATGGTTAATTAGATCAGGTGTCAGTCAGACCTCTTTAATTATTTACCCACAACAGAAATACAGTATCTATTCTAGATTACTCTTTTGCTTATCTTAACTAGTTTCAAATATTCACTTCAAGGAGATTTCCTATTAGTCTATAGTTATTTGGTTTATTCTTCTAGAGAGAAGAATGTCATATTTATATTTCTCAGTGTTTCTTTTAATTGATCTCTTAATCTATTATTTTTTTCTTTGACCTTTCCTCCTACAGTATTTTAGTCTCTATAGTCTAGTCTCTGGAGGTGACAAGTCAGCAGCTCTAGACAGAGTCACTTTTAATTAGTTTAAATAAAATTCTGCATCAGTCGACCACACAAGTTTTTGTTTAGTTTTCTTATGGCTGCTTTCATCATAGCTCTGAGTGGAGCAATCAGAGGATGTTATTCTGGGATTTACTTTTTTACTGTTACATTTTAGACTCAGGAAGATATGTCTCTTACAGGCTAGATTTGTCTACTTTTTCGTCAAATCACAAACAACTTTGCATTTCTTAATCATTTATCTCAGGGCCCTGTTATAATATCTATATAATATATATATATATAATATATAGAACCTAGCTTCTCCACCAGCAACCACAGCAAGAGCAACACGAGGGACAGAAGTGTCAGAGAGCATAGAGAACCTTGTTTGTTTGTTAGTTCAGCAGCCTCACCATCAGGACCACAAAAATGTCACGCAGACAAGAGTCAAGTTCATGTTTGCGACCAGATCGTGCCATTTGTCTTCATAATCACGTTCATCATCATCCCAGATATAGTTCTAAGTGCAGCGTGGGGGGTCCAAAGGTGGATCATAGGAATGAAGTCTCAAAAGTCTTTTCAAGATCAGAGAAATCAGATGTTCAATCATGTTGAACCAGTACAGCTCCTCCCTCTCTGGAGCAGAAGTTCATTCTTGGTGGAGAGTTGTTGAGGTTGAGTTCTTGTTTGTTCAGCTCAGAAAGATTGCTTCAACTGTAGGTGTCATCAATAGGGAACTGGACCAAAGTTCCTGGACTAAAAGCCAAAAATGCGCCATTGTTGACCAAAATTCTTTGTTTGTTTCCATCCCCTCGTCCTCTTCTCCTGCCACACCCATGCACTCCAGCCAGTGGCCAATAGGGAGCTATGATAGGAGCCTAGAACTATCATCTACTATCATCTCTCTATTTTTAGAGAAGCTCTTTTAAGTCTTTAAGTTGAATCCTAATTAGCTGTATCTGGCTAGCTCAAGAGCTCAATAAGGGCACTTTGTGTAATTAATTACCATTAAGTTAAAACAGAGTTTAAAGTTTCTTATTTTTCTTCCCTGTCAGGAGCTTTAACTCACCTGTAGTAATAGTTACTTTTGTCTTGTCAATAAATGAATAGAACAAATTAATAATAATATTAATGATATTAATAATAATGCTAAAAATAATAATAATAATAATAATAAGTAAAGAAGCGATTATCAAAAAATAATTAATTGAAAATATAAAAGAGGAAGAATTTAAAAATCTAAATTAAGAACCAAAACTTCAATTAACTAATTAAAATCCATTATAAAATCCGAGATAATAATAAAAATAAAACAAATAAAAATAAAATGGAATAATTTGAAAATAATAAATGCAATTAGATCTAATCACATATATACTAATTAATTAAAATGATTCAAGTCAAAACAATTGTCAATTAACAACTTAGTATTTATTTTTTATTATTTATTTAACTTCCTAATTAGTTGCATATATATTTAGCACAATTGACAAAGAGGAATAAGAGTGACCGTCTAAAGACCAAATACAACATCTTACTTAATATTCCTCCAATAATTAAAAGATAAAAATCCAATCCTTAATTTACTAAAAATAGTAAATTTATGACTAATTGTTAAAATAATAAAATTGATTTAAAGTAAAAATGAAAAATTAAGAAAACAGAATAAACTGCAATTGATTAAATTAATTAGTAATTAAATAATTACACCAATTGAGTCAGAACAGAAGTCAATTAAGAAGTAAACAAAGAGAAAACCAGCAGGGGGCAGCATAGCAAATACAACACCAAAGATCAGAAATTGAGAGAAGAAGAAGAGAAAACAGGAACTAGATATCAACAAACGTACACACGTGCAAGCAGTCAGTGACACACTTGTTTTAGATAAGCAGTATTAGCTTTAGACAAAACACAAAAGTTACACGCAATGTGACCAATTGTGAGTTGATCGATTGACGATGTAGCAGAAGGAGAAAATTGAAATGTGAGTTGGTTTGTTTTTCTTCTTAAACCCATTATACCACTAATTAACTGTATATTCATATATACCATAATTAAGTAATCAAACCCAATAGTGAATAGAATTCAAGATGATGTAAGAATGTGTGTTTAAAGAAGACATGAATACAACGGGAGGGTCGGTGAGGAAAAGAAGGAAGTCTTAGAAGTTCAACCTCCAAGCGAAACCACTCCCACCAACAAGGAAAAAACTCTTTCGGAGCTCATTCGAACTTGAAGCAGCTGACAAGTAACAACGTCTGCCAAGAAGCAGTGTTCATATCAGCAAGAGATAGTGTCCAAAGACACACGAACCTGGACTCTCAGCTGAGTCACAGAAAGTCAGAGATCTCACACAAATGAATGATCATTTTTACAAGTATCGCAGCGAGAAAAATATTCAAAAGATACAAACATAATACAGACACAGACAATTTAAACAAACAACACGACGACAACAGTATTTTACCAAAACAGGCCAGAGAGACAAACTATGCTACGTGGAACGAGACTCTAGTCCTGCCTGTCGTGTCTAAAGTGTTGAAGTCATAATGGCAGGAGAACCCCTCGACCGCTCAATTAGCTTCCAAACACCCTGGATAGGAGACCCCTCAACTCATCCATTCTATTTCAACCCCTGTCGAACTAACTCTAAACTAATCATCAATGAGAATTTATCCATCACTGTGATGGTTCAGAAAAATTAACTAGCCCTAACTATACTGCCAAATACCTGTGGAGCCCCTCGACACAGAAACAATGATATCTAACTGGCCTACACACCGGCTGGCAGAGTCTTCAGAACAGGATATTGGGAGAGACCCCTCCATCACCACATATGCCCCAATTTATGATAGCTACTTGGCTTACTGAAAAAGTACGTCTACTATAATCACCCATTGGCCAAGCATCCTAACTAGTTTAGGAATCTGGAAAAACGTCAGATGCCCTGTAGAGGGAGCCAGCTACACTCCACCCCTACTCAGAATTCTCAAGGGTTACCCGGTCGTGTAACCGTCTCCTCTGCCCATCAATTCAACTTAAAATCTAATCAACGTTTTTTTTTTTTTCCTTTTTTCAACGATGCTTCTTCTTCCCGGGACACGATAATGTCGTCTACACTTAATACAACAACAAACAACACTGACCATGCAATACCCCAAAAAACGAGCATCAGCTTGAGAAAGCACTATTGAAAAATATAATCTAAATTTGTGACAGAACCAGAGACTTACGTTTATTCTTCCAGGCAACCAAAACTAATATAAAATATATATGTAATCTTTTCCTAACCAAATATAAACTTAATTTTAGATTATAAATCTATGAGGAAAATAAGATACAATCTTTCTCCCCTGATTCTTGAAGTAAGGTATCGTGGGATCCCTGGTTGCCTGGAGAACAATCAGCTCAGAGTTCGTCTCGGAATCGAAAAGGCCTTGTTTCAACTTTCCTTTCCAATCTTCCCCCGCCTCTTTCTCAGAGGGCGGGATTGACTCCACCCCTTTGATACCAGCAGCTGTACTTCCTGTAACTGATTTAGTCACAAGCAGAGCAGTGGACAGATGCAACCATCTTACCAAACATTTTGTGTCTTGAAGATTTTTCACTCTTCCTGCTCTATTTCTCCCTTTCAATGTTAATTTCGAAGTGCCTTCCGCCTCCATTTCGTTTATTCTTCCGATAAGCTTGTGTTCTACTCTATTCAACACATCAGTTAGAAGATGAATGGAACTGTTTTGAGGAAGGTAACCTGCATTTTGAGTCTCTGTAAACCATTTCACCATTTTTGCTTTTTTTTCATCTCGTTCATTTGGCGCAAAATTTCCACTATAGACCTGAACTGCGGCCTGTAACTGATCTGACAAAGACATTTTTTGAGGATGCGGGACACATCTCGACCAATCAATCCAATTTGTAGAAAGATTAAATTCTTTCTGTAATTTACTCGACATTTTAGTTTGGATTTATTTTTATAGTACTTCTAAAATTTTAACAGTTTTTCTTAGTCTAGTAATGATACCAATGAGACCAGTATTTCCGGACTACGCCCTAGTTCCTGTTTTTTTTTTATGTTCAAAATTGTATATTTATCCTACAATTATTTTCACATACAACAATACAATATTTAGAAACCTTTTATTTATCAATTTGTCCCCCGAGCACGACGGTATTCAACACGAGAATATGGGACCAGTTAACTTTTCCTCCGAACACGACGGAATTCAACACGAGAATATGGGACCAGTTAACTTTTCCTCCGAACACGACGGAATTCAACACGAGAATTACGGAACAAGCCAACACCTCTAATCTTCTATTCAATATTTTTCAACAATTGTTCACCTCGAGGACTTCTAAAAATTTTAAAAACTTGCCACAATAATACTTGTACCACTATTCCAACACGAGGATATAGTATTTTCTTTAAAACCTGTTAAAACAACACTTGTACCACTATTCCAACACGAGGATATAGTATTCCCACTACTCCAACACGAGGACGTAGTATTTTCAAAAACACAAGAAGTCTTCACAACTATTCCAACACGAGGATATAGTATTCCCACTACTCCAACACGAGGACGTAGTATTTTCAAAAACACAAGAAGTCTTCACAACTATTCCAACACGAGGATATAGTAATATTTCACAATTCTCACTACTCCAACACGAGGACGTAGTATTTTCAAAAACACAAGAAGTCTTCACAACTATTCCAACACGAGGATATAGTAATATTTCACAATTCTCACTACTCCAACACGAGGACGTAGTATTTTCAAAAACACAAGAATTTTTCACAACTATTCCAACACGAGGATATAGTAATTTATTTTAGACACTTTTCATCACATACATTCAATACCTTAACACATTTTGACAGACCTTGGAGATAGGAAAACCTTTACCCACACAGAGAGAGGTAAAGACTTGTTTAAAAATAAATGAATTCGATGGTTTTTTACCTTATCTTACTCGGCGCCTCGAGTCCACCTCCCCCGGAATGGGATCCGGCTCCTCCGAACCCTCTCTCTCAAAGGATCCTGTTCGTGACGCCAATTGAAGTAGTCGAGCAGATTCGTTGGATCCTTTGGGTAGAGAGACAGAGTCCGGTCCATGAAGTCAGGCAAAAAGGTTTATTAAGAAGTTACACAAGATGTATAACAACGAGAGGTGCGCAGAGCTCTGAGTTACGAGTGTGAACAAACGCACATATATTCTTACAAGGCCGTTATCTTACAAGGCCGTTGTCTGTCTACTGTTGCACACAAGTCCTTATAAGGTAACATCCAGATGGTGTTATGTCTGACTAATGGGGTGAAAGTTACAGACAGAAGTTATTGACACGTTTCCTGAGTGTTCGGGCTTGACCTTTATTGAATAGAACACTCAGTGCGTGTCACCCGAACAAATACAGGTGATAAGGATATGCAAACAGATTGACAGAAATATAATGAGGCTTCAATATCTTAAACCTGAAAGAGACTATTTTGCATGAGCCCACGGATGCTAGTGAAGAGCAGTTAGCTCTAGACGGAAGGAAGAATGCTGACTTCTATGCCGAACTGATAAGACTGATAGATGATAAAAGTCTATCTCTAATCAGACATGACGCTGCTGATAAAGGCAGGGAGGCACTGAAGATATTGAAAGAACATTATTCGGGAAAAAGCAAGCCAAGAATAATAAGTTTATACACATCGTCGACCAAGCTGCGGATGGCAGACAACGAAAGTGTCACAGGCTATATTATAAGAGCGGAAAATATTATCACTGCTTTGAGAAATGCAGATGAAGCTATGAGTGATGGACTAATCATAGCCATGATACTTGGTGGACTACCGGACATGTTCAGGCCTCTAGCTGTCCATGTGACACAAAATGAAGACCAAGTTACATTCACAGACTTTAAGAGGAGGCTGAGAATCTATGAAGAAGCTGAAAGGATGAAAACGGCTGAATCAACGGACAATGTAATGAAAACACACATAAAACATAGCAAGCAAAATATGAATACACACTTTAATAACAAAAGACATGAAGATGTAAGTGTGACATGCTACAGGTGTGGAATAAAAGGACACATAGCAAGACAATGTATGCGAAAAGTGTGGTGCAGTTACTGTAAAAGCAACACACATAAAGAATCCCTGTGCAAGAACGAGGGAGATCAAGATGGTGCCAGAAAAGTTGCAGAGAAAGAGCAAGAAGGTGATGACGACCATCTCTTCATGGCGAAACATACAAAGACTGAGAGACCAGCAGACAACATCAAGATGAAAAGCATCATGGTGGATGGAGGAGCAACCTCTCACATCGTGAACGACATGAGCAAGTTTGTGAGTTTCGACGCCACATTTCAGCCAGAGACCCACGCAGTCGAGCTGGCAGATGGGACCGAGTGCAACGGAATCGCCCAACGCTGTGATTCATCTCCTGGACAGCACCGGACGACAACACAGAGCACAGCTTCGGCAAGCACTCTACATGCCAACGTACCCCCAAGACATCTTCTCAGTGGTGAGAGCAGCGAATGGAGGAGCAACAGTCACGTTCAAGAAAAAGAACAGTCACATGATCACAAAAGATGGCAGCAGGTTTGACATTCATGAAAGTGGCAATTTGTATTATTTATCAACTGTTGAACAGAGTGTTGATAAATGTAAAGTGTCCCACGACATACAAACCTGGCATGAGATTATGGGTCATTGCAATTATGAAGATGTACAAAAATTACAAGGTGTTGTAAAAGGCATGGTGATAAATGGGAGTGTGGTCAGACCATCACAGACATGTGAAGTGTGTACGAAAGGAAAATTCACACAGAGTAGAAATAGGGAGCCAGACAGAAAAGCTACAAAACCATTACAGCTAGTCCACACTGATCTAGCAGGTCCAATGCGAACCCCGAGCATAGAGGGACACAGATACGCTCAATCTTTTACAGATGACTACTCAGGTACAATGTTTGTGTACTTCCTTAAAGCTAAAAGTGATGCAGTTCATGCCACAGAAAGATTCTTGGCAGACATAGCACCTTATGGTGAAGTCAAGTGCGTCCGTTCAGACAACGGCACTGAGTTTACAACTCAAGTTTTCCAAGAACTGTTGACCAAGAATAGGATAAGGCATGAAAAGTCAGCGCCCTGTTCGCCACACCAAAATGGCACAGCAGAGAGAGGTTGGCGAACTCTCTATGACATGGGCAGGTGTTTACTGTTAGAGAGTAACTTACCAGATAAACTATGGAACTATGCTGTACAGACAGCTGCTTACGTTAGAAACAGATGCTACAGCAGACACACAAGAAAAACTCCATATGAGATGTTTACAGGCGTGAAACCG
This sequence comes from Callionymus lyra, assembly GCF_982586985.1. Lineage (NCBI taxonomy): Eukaryota > Metazoa > Chordata > Actinopteri > Syngnathiformes > Callionymidae > Callionymus > Callionymus lyra. Next base: position 5,416,104 of record NC_141824.1, read on the forward strand.
GATGTTTCCAAACTGCAGAAGTTCGGGTCCATCTGTTTTGCTTACAAACAAGAGAAAGGGAAGTTGGATTCCAGGTGCCAGCAAGGTGTCTTTATAGGATATGATAAAAACAGCCCAGCTTATCTGGTGTACTATCCAGACACAGAAAAAGTCCAAAAGCACAGGTTAGTGAAATTCACAACCAAAACAGCAAATGAAAAGGAGACACAAACATCTGAAGCACACATTGAGTATTGTGATAGAGATGTACAGCCAAAAAGTCATGACAATGGAGAAATGGTTGATGAAAACAAAGAAAATGCATCAAGTCATGATAAGGAAAGTGATGTTTCGGAGACTGCTCCAAAACAGACTGAAGTGTCTCAGCAAGAAGACGATGCTGAGAGAACAAGGCGGAACCCAAAGAGGGAAAGAAAGAAACCAACTTACCTACAGGACTTTGAAACGGAAGAAAAGCTAAACAAACTACAAACATGTATTGACTTCTGTTACAGAGCAGTGTGTGACATTCCTCAGACTTACAAGGATGCCATTGCTTCAACCAACTCAAGGCAGTGGATCAATGCTATGAAGGAGGAGATGCAGTCACTGGAGGAAAATGAAACATTCAGCCTCACCCATCTTCCACCAGGCAAACGAGCAGTGGGGGGCAGATGGGTGTACGCACTCAAGAGTAACACTGATGGAACAGAAAAGTAACTGATTACGAAGAGACATTCTCACCTACTGCTGATATGACCAGTGTGAGGTTGATCATGCAGAAGGCAGCGCAGGAGAATCTGCTGCTGCATCAGATGGACGTTAAGACAGCATATTTACATGCACCTATTGATTTTGAACTTTACATTGAGCAACCAGATGGTTACGAGACATGGTCAGACACAGGTGAGAAACTGGTGTGTAAACTGCATAAGTCTCTCTATGGTCTCAAGCAGTCCGGAAGAAACTGGAATGCTATGTTACATGCATGTTTGATCAGAAATGATTTCACACAGAACCCTGCTGATCATTGTGTGTATACAAAAGAAAAACATGATGAAAAGGTAATCCTCATTATATGGGTTGATGATTTGATAATAGCAGCTAGCAATGAAAGTGTATTAACAAATGTGAAAACAATGCTAACTGAAAAGTTCAAAATGAAAGATCTGGGAAGACTCAGACATTTTCTGGGAATAGACTTTGAGCAAACAGAAGGCCAAGTTGTTATGTCACAGAAAAGATATGTGAACAAAATACTGAAAAGATTTGAAATGGAAGACTGTAGGGCAAGAGAGACCCCATGTGAACCAAAACTTGACTATTCAGAAAATGCTGAAAAAATGACAAATTCAAGAAAGTACAGAGAGGCAGTGGGAAGTTTAATATATTTGTCCACATGCACTAGACCAGACATAAGTTTTGTGGTCAGTAAACTCTCACAGCATTTTGATGATCCAACTGAAGAACACTGGAGCACTGTAAAACATGTCTTTAGGTACCTTAAAGGTACAGCAGAACAAGGTTTATGCTTCAAAAGAAATGACACAAGTAAACTAGGTTTGAAAGTGTACAGTGATGCAGACTGGGCATCAGAGAGAGCAGACAGGCGCAGTATCTCAGGTTATTGTGTCAGTTTATGTGAAGGAAGCTCTCTAATTTCATGGAAATCAAGAAAACAACCAACGGTTGCACTTTCTACATGTGAAGCAGAATACATTGCCTTAGCATCAGCTATACAGGAATGTATATATTTGAAACAGCTACTTAAAGGAATGGACAAGTACCAGTATGCACAAACAAAAGTGTACGAAGACAACCAAGGTACTATTGCACTTGCCAAGAACCCTGTAAACAGGCAAAGATGTAAGCACATAGACATCAAGTATCATTTCATCAGGGAGATTGTAAACACTGGCAAGATACATCTGGAGTATTGTCCTACTGAGCAAATGCTTGCTGATGGAATGACAAAACCAGCAACTAAACTGAAACTGAAAAGGTTTGTCAAAGATATGTTTGGTACATAAAAGTACATACAATTTTGTGTTCTCGGGAAACCCATTAAGTTAAAGACGAGTGGGGGTGTTAAGCAATGTCAAAGAAAACGCCTTTACTCATTGTGTTATGCACAGTACTTTTATTTTGAAGGATGTGTATTGTTCGATCCCGGATGTGATGTGTGACTTGCTCCGGGAAAAGATGATTAACGCTTGTGTGTTCCAGCCGTTGTTTAATGAAGAAAATAAAGCAATGATTGAAGCTGTACTGAAGTGGAGTTTGAATGAAAATCCTTAACAACATCTATCTTGGATTATTATCATTACTATCATTTATATTACAAATGCATTGTTATTCAAAAGTACAAGACAATATTAGCTTTATTTTTAGTCATGTACGTACTGGAATGGTTCTAACCATCTGTTTATTCATTTATATTTTGGGGTTTATTTAACAAAATAATACAGTTACATAGTTTATGTTACAACATTGCTAATGTTTCTAAACTGCTAATTAATGCAAGTCAAGTGTCGTTTAAGCTACTTTTTTATTGCAGCTAAATCTGCAAAAGGGAAATATATTGAGAGGTGCAGGCTTGTTAAACTGATATATAGATATATATTTATATATGTATATACTGTATGAGTCACTTGACAACTTTATTTAACCTGATTACTATGAATTATGAATGAGGAGCTAATGAGGCTCATAAACATTGTTGCTAAATTGCTAATGAAGTTATATTTTATTTTACACACTAGCTTACAGTCAATATTTGAAAAGTACGGCAGAAATACATTAGATAAACAAATACATAAATATGGCTGATATGAAAAGATTACTAACGGTTTGTTTTTTTAATTTACCCTAAAACATGACTATTGACATGTGTACCAATTGTTATTATAGTTACTTATTTAACCAAGTAGCTGAGTGTGTAGAAGCTGTTGGATGAATCATTTTATCATATTTGGTTGTTCAAGCAAAGCGAACTACACACAATTAAATATTATATATGGTATATGGTATTGTCTTTTTCAACATTCCATTTATATTTATGTTCATTATTGGGTCTCACACACACACACACACACACACACAAAAGACTAAGAGCATGCAGACGCGGAATGGTTGGAAAGAAAGCCACAGGATGTTTGGGAAATGTTGCGTGTTGATCTTTATAATAATAATCTCTATTTATATAGCGCCTTTATAGACCAGGGTCACAAAGCACTTTGACAGCCATTCACACATACTGATGGGAGTAGGCTGCACCACATGGCACCGAATCTGCCATCAGGGTAAAGTGTCTTGCTCAGGGACACAACGACACAAGCTTGTCTGGAGCTGGGATTGAACCTGCAACCTTTTGGACTGCAGGCAACCACTCTACCATCTGAGCTATGACGCCCCTTATGACCTCCCTCCGACCTCGGTAAGCACTGATCACGAATCAGATCCTGTAAAGAATCAACATTTGTGTTACTATTATTATAGATAAATAGTTTAAGGAAAGAATATACAACGTCGGATGAAATCATTTGAACATTCATCCATTTTTTTCAGATGCAGGCAGAACCTCTGACTACTTGGTTTCACATTCTTACATCAAAAATCAAGTCATTTATATCAACAACTGTTGCATCTCACATCAATGTTGACAGGCTCGATGGTGTTGATATGGACGTTGGGTGCGGACGACGAGCGGTCCCGCTGCCCAAACTGGTTACGGTGGTCTTCCTCATTGGGCCGGAAACTAGGTGGGATGGGTATGGACTTGGACGGGGACACAGTGGCGTGGCATATGGATCTGGAAAGGTTTGAAGCCATCAATAAGAGAGAGCACAGAGACGAACACGCAGAAAGGGAGAGAGCGGGGATTACCCTGTGGAGTCTGATGGGGGGAGTGAAGGACAGACTTCGGACACGGGGGTCGTCCCTTCTGAAGAAACTTCCTCCTGAGTGAAGGGGTGGTGCTCGAAGAACTTGGAAACTAGCAATAAGCTTGAACCACAAAAGAAAATGTTATTAAAATCAAGTTTAAATGAAGGTTTTTTACTGAATGTTATCCTGCTTATATATTAATCTATAACTGCACACATGTTTATAGATGCATCAGGTTAAAAACAATACTTTCTTTATATTCAATTGTTAATTATTTAGACGCGCTTAAACTGACCATGACCTCAGTGAAGAGTCAACACTTTAAATCACAGCTTAATTTAAGATTTTGTACAACTTCTCAAGTGACACAACTTACTGTAACTGGTCGTAGTTGACACACATAAGAGGAACCTCGGTGCTGCAGCGCTGGTGGAACTTGTACCCCCATGTCTGGCAGCGGAACCCCTGGAAAAGCAGCTTCCTGCAGAAGTCGCAGAAGGCCAGAGTGAAGAAAGTCTTCCTCACCTAAAACTGATCAACTTTAATGCCAAAACAATTTAGAGTCATGAAGATGGAGGAGAACTTAGGTCTGTATCTGATGTGCTGATAAAGTACAATTTATAATAATAATACCTTTCATTATTAGTCATTATTATTAATGATTTGAACTGAAAAACATGTACAGACTCCAGTCAAGCTGCTTTTTTACTAACTAACTAGATTCATATCATATTAAATATAAGGAATAAGTTACTAAGACTCATTGGACAGCAGGTGGCAGTGTCATTTCAGAGATTGCTTAAACGACATTATAGTTTTTAGGTTTTATATGATACAACTTTTAAAATACATAATGGAATATAACAAAAAAAAAAGTGTACCTTGCTACAGACTTTTGTGTTTTTAGTATTAATATGGAACCTTGCAAACATAAGTGAAGTCAATCGCTCACACACGACTGACCACAATGCATCTGATTACAATAATTCAATAATGCTGTTTCACTTTCAAGGGACACAAACATGTTTTCAATACAAAAATAAACCTTTACTTTGGGATACTTTTGTGTTTTTATGTGTGTAATTCATTGCTTCTTGGAGAGATCCGTTTAGTCTGTCAATTTCAACAAAGACTAAGACATATGAGATTCAGTCTTTACATTAAAATGAAAATACTTTTGTTTCTTTTTGTTAAAATTAAAAAAGAAAATTAGATTAAAACTTTCCTTGATAGTTTATTGTCTTGAACACAACAACCACTCTGATCATATTCCTCTCAATACTGCACAAGGAAGTAAAGAAGGATCATCAATGACAGAGAACATATGAAGTCAATCATTATTCTCTGTCTGCTTCACACTCAGGAAGGAATATCACAACTCTTCATCATGGTTAGTGACACCAAACACTTTACAAACACATTTCTTAAGTTAAGAACTATAGAAATGATCCCTGAAAGTATAGTCTTAACTTAACTCTGCACCAACATCACACTCCATCCTCACACCAAACCATTACAGTGACGGATGCATAGTTTTTGAATTTTAAAATGTTACTGTCATTCATTTGATTGCAAAGAGATGAGACTAGAAAACATAATTGTAGTTTCATAGTTTATACACAACATGTATTCAAAATCACTACGTTCAATTCCATAATTCATCTAAACTGTGATTATTGATCACCATGACATTAAAACAACTATATCAGGTTATTTTATTATGCATTACAAACAATTGTAAACATTAAACAATATAGTTTAATACAAGGGAAAATACATTTGAACAAGAGTTGTGTTTGATGTTAAAATGAAAACGTTTTTTCAATTATTAACATTCTGACTTAGGTGAGCGACTCACAGCTAGGGGGCGATCTAGGTGGATTGTTGTGGTGTCCTCTTCCACGCTGCAAACAGAAAGCAGTTGAGTGCAGTGAGGGCGTGACACACAAGTCTCATAGAGGCACACCTGACTGGTGCAGGTGCTCGGGGGGCGGAGTCAAACATCCACACTGGGCGTCTCACCACACCTGTCCAAATGTGTCGTCAGTGTTGCACATTTGAGCTCTGGCGGGATCTAAGATGGCGGCACAGGTGTGGCGTGAGATCGGCGTCTCATGGTTGTGTAACCTGATGAAGTTTGACTTGAGAGAAGCAGGTCAGAGAGCAAACCTCCACAAACACATTCAGCCGACTCAGCAGGAAACTTTGAATCAAGTTTCTACATGTGAATTGTCGGCACAAGCTCTTCTGGATTTTTCTTCTACACAAAAGTGGACACAACTTATGTGCACCTGTTCAGCACAAGACGAGTTGATCAAAGCAATACAGTCATATTTAGGACATGAGTTGATCAGGAAACAGAAGGAGAGGTCAGAGATGTTGACCTTTCATAACAGCTGCACAAATGGATTCTTTCTGAGCCTCCACTGACCCTCAATGACAAGTGACTTTACTGAACATTTGGAGTCCAAACACATGTGGACGTTTTCTGTCCATTTATTTGAAGATCAAAACACACAAGAAATGAAGCAGCAGTTCAACTATGTTTGACAAGATTCTTCACCTCTGACATCACAACTGACGCTTCATTAACTAGTGTCTACACACCAGGAAGAAAACACACAAACTATTACATGAACACAAAACTGTCTGTGCGTGTACTTGTGTGTGTGCGTGTGTGTGTGTGTGTGTGTGTGTGTGTCTACACATTCATAAATTTGTCACTGTGTGTCTGATTTTTTTCCATTTTGGTTTTTGCATGTTTGTACTTCTGTTTGTTATTTGATGTGTAAATACATGTGTTTGTTATCTTTTTATTTGTGTGTGCGCTTATTTTCAGGTTTGTTCAACTGTTTTCGTGAGTGTGTTTGGGCATGTGTGCCTGATTTTGTGTGTCAGTACCAGTTTTTAGACTCTGTTTGTCTGTATATATTTTCCGTGTGTGTATCATTTTGTCTACAGAGACATCTGTGTGTGTGCGTTAGTTATTGTGTGTTAGTGCTTTTGTTGCGCCAGAGAAGCATGTGTTTAAGTATTTATGTGTGTGCATTTCTGTGTAGTAGTAAAGCACATGTGTGTGTGTTTGTCATTGTGTGTGATTGCTTTTTTGTGTGTGTGCGTGTTTGTGCATTTTTTGCTTTGGTAAAGCATGCGTGTGTGTGTTTGCAGTTGTTTGTGAATGCATTTTTGTGTGTCAGAGATGCATGTGTGTGCATCCTTGTGTGATGGTGAAGAATGTGTGTGTTTGTGTGTGATTGTGAGTGAGTGCATTATTGTGTTTTAGAGAAGCATGTTTGTGAGTGTTTGTGTGTGTGCATTTATTTGTGTTAAAGTGAAGCATGTGTGTGAGTGTTTGTGTGTGTGAGTGTATTTGTGTGGTACAGAATCGTGTGTGTGCATTTATCTGTGTGTGTGTGTAGTTTTCATAACGGCTCAGATCACATGACATCCTGATGTGAGTTTCAAACACATTTCCAGTGAAGGAACAAAGATCAGCAGCTCTGACGTCTGCAGAGTCTCAGAAGAAAAAGACGTTTCTTGGTCGATTCCTCCTGAAACACGGAGACAGAAAAATGTATCAACTTGTAAAATCATGCGTGAAGTGAGTCTTGAAGAAAAGTGACAATTATCATCCACTGACTTTAGTCTCTGTCCACGGGCGGATCCTTCAGATGGTCCAGCTCCGAGCTGGGGGCCGCTGTAAGATCACAAACCCTGTTAGCTTGTGTGCTTCTCACCAGCAGATGAAACTAGTGTCAACACTGATGCTAGCATGCTAGCACTCTGTCACATGGTCAACATCTGAGCTGAGACAAGATCATGTACTTACAAGACGAGTCAGAGTCGCCTGAAATGGAAAGAAAGAGGACAAATTACACCTGAAGAAGATGAACATAGAAGAGTTCCTCTGACCTCTTCTCATCTCTGCTGACCTTCTTTGACCTTCTATTCTTTCTCTCCAGTATCTGGAGATGATCTGGATCAAATCACAAACTCTCACCTTTCTTCTTCTTCTTGTAGATGAAGTATCCAACCACTGTGAGCACCAGAGCGGAGGCAGCGACGGCGGCCATGATGATGTACAAGGTCAGGAAAGTCCTGGCTGTGGATGGAGAGCAAAGTAAGTGGAGACATGATCAGGTGACCAGTGTTAGAGACGTGGTGGGGCCTCATTCAGCAGATCCATGCTGACCACACCTGGACTCTCATCTGGATGAAAGAAACCTCTGGAGACACCAAGAAGGTTCTGAAGACTCTTACCGTTGGTCAGGATGTTTGACGGATCCAGTTTGGTGACCACGTCTTCCGGAATGCCGTCCAGTTGAAACACACACTCGTACCTGGACCAGTCGTCAGACGGGAGTTTCAGGTCCACCATGTTCTGGAAGGTTCCGTCAGGGTTGGGGAGGATCTCTCCGTGTTCCACGTCCTCGTGCAGCTCCTCTCCGTCTTTGGTCCAGAACAACATGGCTCTGTCGGGGTAGAAGCCTGTAGCGTGGCAGGTGACCGGAGAGCTGGCTGTCTTCTGGAGGAGAGACACTCGTGGACGCTCTGAAGGGAGAAACACCACACTTCAGAGAGAAAGTCAAAGGATGGACAGAGAATGAAGGAGAGGAGGAGGAGGGAGGACAGGGGTGGAGGTGAGGAAAAGAAGGTAAGAGGAGAGAGAGAGAGAGAGAGAGGACATGATGAGAGAGAGGAGGGAGAGAAGGAGGAAGGAGAGCAGAAGGAGAAGAAGGTCATGGAACTACCTGTTCTCATCAAGGTTTTGCTCCCAAACTTCACAAACTTCTTCAGATCATTTGGACATTCCTGGGTGTAAAAGAACTGTATATATTTATTCCAGCCTTCATCCTGGTCCCACTTGTGTTTGCTGATGACGGCCTGAGGACTCGGAGCGACCCAGGTCAGAGTCTGAAGGTCAAACACGATGAAGTCTTCTCCATCATAGCCGTGCTGATGGTGACCTTTGACCTCTCCAGTCTCATCGTCCCACTCACAACCGTTCATCATCTGAAAGATGTGAACACCTGAGAGAGAAACCAGAGTGAGACCTGATCTACTCCACTGTTTAATACTCCACTGTGGTCTACTCCACTGTTTAATACTCCATTGCGATCTACTCCACTGTTTAATACTCCACTGTTTAATACTCCACTGTGATCTACATCACTGTTTAATACTCCACTGTGATCTACTCCACTGTTTAATACTCCACTGTGGTCTACTCAACTGTTTAATACTCCACTGTGATCTACTCCACTGTTTAATACTCCACTGTGATCTACTCCACTGTTTAATACTCCACTGTGGTCTACTCAACTGTTTAATACTCCACTGTGATCTACTCCACTGTTTAATACTCCACTGTGGTCTACTCCACTGTTTAATACTCCACTGTGGTCTACTCCACTGTTTAATACTCCACTGTGATCTACTCCACTGTTTAATACTCCACTGTGGTCTACTCCACTGTTTAATACTCCACTGTGGTCTACTCCACTGTTTAATACTCCATTGCGATCTACTCCACTGTTTAATACTCCACTGTTTAATACTCCACTGTGATCTACTCCACTGTTTAATACTCCACTGTGGTCTACTCCACTGTTTAATACTCCACTGTGGTCTACTCCACTGTTTAATACTCCACTGTGATCTACTCCACTGTTTAATACTCCACTGTGATCTACTCCACTGTTTAATACTCCACTGTGGTCTACTCCACTGTTTAATACTCCACTGTGGTCTGCTCCACTGTTTAATACTCCACTGTGGTCTACTCCACTGTTTAATACTCCACTGTGGTCTGCTCCACTGTTTAATACTCCACTGTGGTCTACTCCATTTTTTTTTAACTCCACGTTGGTCATCTCCACTGTTTAATATTCCAATGTGGTCTACTCCACTGTTTAATACTCCACTGTGGTCTACTCCACTGTTTAATACTCCACTGTGGTCTACTCCACTGTTTAATACTGCACTGTGATCTACTCCACTGTTTAATACTCCACTGTGATCTACTCCACTGTTTAATACTCCACTGTGGTCTACTCCAATCTTTAATACTCCACTGTGGTTTACTCCACTGTTTAATACTCCACTGTGATCTACTCCACTGTTTAATACTCCACTGTGATCTACATTTTTTTCCGCTTCCGGTGAGCCTTTGATCGGCTGCTTGAAACGTAAGCTCCTGCAATAATTGCCAAAAACAGTCGTTTTAACGACTACTTGTCCGGATATTATGCTCATATCACTTAAGATATGTCTCAAGCATCTCGGATCTATGATCGTGATGCTCTTTTCAACATCAGAGAGTCGATGGAGGACTTCACTCGCGACCGTTACCAACGTCCGGTGAACGTGTTTCCGGCTCCGCTTCTCATCGACTCGGACTCTGTGGAATATCGTTTGATCTCTCGAGTACCGGGCGATTTCCACAAGGGATCGAGTCGGGCTGGAGTTCAGGTCAGGATGAGACGTGCAGGTGCGATCGCTCGGAACAACTCTGACGTCATCGAACGTCATCGATGTTTGATCGACATCCCTCTCACTGTGTGTGACGACACATCAGCGCTGCCGTCTGTCCAGACCTCAACGAAAGGTGGTAAGATTTTTTCATTTCCTCTCTTTAATTCGACTTTTACAACCGAGTTGAACTTCAGTGACAGCTGGTACCCACGTGACCGCTGTTCGCTTCAAAAGATCCCGCTCTGCGCGCCTGTCAGTGACGCGGCGTCGTCAGTGACGTCATCGGTGCTGAATGTGGGACTTCTTAATGTTCGCTCCATTACTAATAAATCCTTTATTCTTAATGATCTTTTCACAAGAGTTAATTTGGATTTATTATGTCTTTCTGAGACTTGGCAGAGAGAGGAAGAGTTTATTCATCTGAACGAACTCTGTCCAGTAGGGAGCACTGTCCTGGGGAAGCCTCGCCTCTCTGGTCGTGGAGGAGGTCTTGCTACTGTTTTTAGGGAGAGTTGTTCTTGCAAAGTGATTCAGACACAAGAATTCACTTCTTTTGAGTCTCAGATGATCTTGGTTGGTTCTACAAGACCTTTCTATTGTGTGTCAATCTACCGTCCGCCTGGTCCTGCGGCGATGTTCTTGAAAGACTTTAGTGACTTCTTATCTTCCATTATTCAGATGGAATCTGTTCTTATTCTTGGAGACTTTAATCTTCATGTTGATGACGTCACATCTTGTTCTGCTAAAGAACTTTTAACTTTAACTTAGTTTTTACTCTTGGCCTGAACATTTCTAATGTATCTGTACATGATGTCCATCTGAGTGATCATTCTCTTGTCTTGTTCAACCTGGACTTCATCCCTGAACCTAAGCCTTTGAAAGTTAGGTCTCAGAGGCGTGTCATCTCAGCCGATACTGCAGACAGTTTTTCTGCTATGTTTGACCGTCTTTCCTTTGATGACTGTCCAGATGTGGACAGTTTGATTCACTGTTTTACTGATCATTGTGTTGAAATACTGGATCAAGTGGCACCTGTTAAATCGAACTTGAAAATTCAGAAAAAACGGTGCCCTTGGACAAATGAAGATCTCCTGAGTCTGAAGAGACTTTGTCGAAAGACTGAGCGTCTCTGGAAGTCTACTAAACTTGAGGTGCACAGACTTCACCTCAGGGATCTGTTGACTTCTTACAATGAGATGGTAGAAACTGCTAGATCTGATTACATCAGAAAACTGGTAGCAGAAAATAGGAAAAACTCCAAAGTTTTGTTTGACACGATTAATTCTCTCATGTCTCCTGCTCCTCAAATCACGCCTGTCTTCTGTGAAGCTGACAGCAATGCATTGTTGAGATTTTTCATTGACAAAATTAAATTGATGAAAGAGAAAATCTCTCCCCCTTTGTTGGGAACCCCTACTGTCTCTGAGCCCATCTCCTCCTCTTGGTCATCCTTCACTGCTGTATCTTTGGGTGATATTTCAGCACTAGTGAACAAGATGAAACCCTCCTCTTGCTCAGATGACGTCCTTCCTTGTAGGCTTTTTATCAAAGTATTTGATGTAATTGGCCCCTGGGTTACCAATATGGTGAACCTCTCCCTTTCCACAGGGGTTTTTCCCAATGCATTTAAACATGCCATTGTGGAGCCTCTGCTCAAAAAACCAGGCTTAGACCCAACTGACCTCAGTAATTTCAGGCCTATTTCTAAGCTCCCTTTCTTGTCCAAGATCTTGGAGAAGGTGGTGTCCGAGCAGCTGTCTTTGTTCTTGGATCAGAGCGACATCCATGAGAAGTTTCAGTCTGGCTTCCGTAAACATCACTCTACGGAGACAGCTTTACTGAAAGTGTCCAGTGACATCATGATGTCGGCTGACTCTGGTAAATTCACTGTTCTGGTTCTCTTGGATCTGTCGTCAGCCTTTGACACAGTTGATCACCAGATCCTGCTGAGAAGACTAAGGGATGAAGTGGGACTGTCTGGGTCTGTGTTAGAATGGTTCTCATCTTACCTTTCTGGGCGCAGTTTTAGTGTATCTGCCAATCAAATGAGGTCTGAATCGGCAGATCTGTTGTGTGGAGTCCCTCAAGGTTCTGTTCTGGGTCCTTTATTGTTTTTGCTGTACTTGATTCCCCTTGGTAAAATCATTCAGAGATTTCCAGATGTTTCTTATCACATTTTTGCTGATGACATCCAGCTCTACTGCTCTTTTGACCCAACTGAGCCCCAAAGGCTGAACAGCTTAGTCAATTGTTTGCTAGAAATCAAACAATGGCTGAGTGAAAACACTTTACAGCTTAATGTGGACAAAACTGAAACTCTGGTGATTGCTCCTGATGATACGATTCCAGGGTTGAGTCAGTACTTGGGTGACTTAGGTCAGTCTGTCAAACTGAGCCTGAGAAACCTGGGTGTTGTATTTGATAAAGACATGTCTCTTGTTCAACACTGTAGAAAACTGACCAGAAACTGTTTCCTTCAACTGAGAAAAATCTCTAAACTTGTATTGTATTGTATTGTAACAGTTTGTTTTCATGTCTTAACAAGAAGGAGCTGTCTCGTCTGCAGTTGATTCAGAACTCTGCAGCGAGAATTCTGACCCGCTCTAGTAGAAGAACTCACATTTCTCCGGTCCTTAAAACTCTTCACTGGCTTCCAGTTTCTTTCAGGATCAACTTTAAAATTCTGGTTCTTACTTTCAGAGCTATTCATGGTCAGGCTCCTCCTTACATCACTGATCTGATCCAGCCTTACACCCCAGCTCGGTCTCTGAGGTCTGTGGATCAGAATCTACTTATGGTTCCACGCACACGGCTCAGGACCAGAGGAGAGAAATCTTTTCAGGCTGTTGCTCCTAAGCTTTGGAACAATCTTCCTCTCTCTTTGCGCTTGATGGAGTCTACTGACTCCTTTAAGAAACATCTTAAGACGTTTCTATTTGTTCAGGCTTTTCCTTGAATTTCTCGAACTCCTGTGTTGTTCTCGGTGTTGTCTTGATCTTTGAAGTATGTACTGTTTTGAATATTGTTTTGATTGTTAAAGCGCTTTGTGACCCTGGTCTCGAAAAGCGCTATATAAATATATATTACTTACTTACTTACTTACTTACTTAATACTCCACTGTGGTCTACTCCACTCTTTAATACTCCACTGTGGTTTACTCCACTGTTTAATACTCCACTGTGATCTACTCCACTGTTTAATACTCCACTGTGGTCTACTCCACTGTTTCATACTCCACTGTGATCTTCTCTTCTTCTCTGAACTTGTATGATCTACTCCAGTTTCCTCCTCTGATCTACTCTGTATACAAGATTGATGGTTCAGGATGTAAAAAGGTTGAACATGATTCAGTTTAAGGTCAAACATTGATTTTAAAGACAACAAACCTCCAGTTTGGTTGAATCTCTGTTTTACTATTTCAATGTTGTTCTTCTGGACCTGCAGGTAATTATTCAACTTATTTGTGTCTCTCTCCCAGTACTGAGGATCATCTGCTGTGACCTGGATCATCCAGTCTTGTTTGGGTACTTTTCTCCTGGTGTTGCTGTCGTAGTGTTCCACTTCAACTCCGTCCACATAAGTGACAGAAACAAACTCTGGGAAGTTTTTAACTCCAGCAGACGCAGTGTCGAAAAACTGCATTGTGTGAATCACTGTGAGACACAAAAACAAAGTTTAGATCTTCTCTGGTTCTGATGACACAACGTTGTGATGCAGCAGAACAATCACATCTTCTACAAAGACAAAGAGGTGAAGAACAGAGGGACAGTCAGCAGTGACACAAAGTTCACGTCCACACACGGACACCAGCAGAACATCCTTCACACTTCACTCTCCAAGAACCCTGGCTAACTGGGACACAACTATAGAAGAAGAAGAAGAAGAAAGAAGAAAAAACGATTAATATTAATAACAATCTGAAATGTAATAAATATTTATAATAAAACAAATAAGGAATAAAGAGAATTAAAAGAATAAATGGATGAATTAAGAAGAAACAGGAGCAACAATGTTGAAAAAGATCAAACAACTAAATTGAAATTGTTTTTAAAAAACGCATAGATAATAAAATATTAAAACCAAGTTCATGGAACAAATCTAAGAATGATTGATAGAATAAAGATCATTGAAGGACATTAAGGTTAATGATGAACTTAAATAACATGAGTTTATATCAGTTTATAAATAACATGTTTCTGAAGATTACTGTTCAACATGATTGTAAATGTTTCATTTAGATATTTTAAGTCCAAACACAAGTTCAGAGCAGCTGCTTCACTGAGTTGCTCCAATAAACTGTGAGATGTGATAATATGTTGAAGTGAGCTGAGCTACAAGGTTGTCTGAACATGCGCACTTAAGAAATGCGACACTTTCTTTGTTTTTATTTCCTCATTTTAGTTCATGATAGACTTGTTTACTAAAGTCAAATCAATGAAAATTGTAAAAGCTCTTCTTGTGAGTCAATGAATCTCCTGATGGCAGCATCGTTTAAAAACAAGTGATCAGCTCATGAAGCAAAACTCTGGAGTCACTTTCTGTTCAGCGTCAAACAAGTTCCTCCGTCAATCAACAGAAGTGACTCAACAGCGCCACCAGGTGAGCACCTGACATTGAGCTCGGATCTACTTTTCTGTGTACGACTTCTTCACGGTTCTGAGATGAAAAGTGAATCAGTGAAACACTTTGACTCCTCTGAGAGTGAAAAGGTCATGAAGGTTGTAGTGAAGAGTATTTGGAGAAATAAAAGGTGACGCAGGTGTGAACACATGAAAGTGGAGGAAGGAGACTCACTCGCAGTTGAGCTGTGGATCCACACAACAAGCACAAACAACACCTTCTTCATCTTCAGCTCTTTTCTGGAGACTAGGATCCAACAAGTCTTCAGGTCGACGAACGAAGTACAAGTGAAAGTAAACAACAGACGCAGGAAGAAATATCTGAGCCAATGAGGATTCAGTGTGACGTCACGTCCAGATGGAAAGTCAAAGTAAACCAAACATGTTATTACGACTATTTTCTGTGACAAAAACTCCACTTTAAACTTTATTATTATTTCTTAGAGTCGTTCTTCTGAACCTTAAAGTCACGCAGAATGTGAACTATGGAATACCAGGAGTGTCAAATTAAAGTGAAGAGAAATAAAAGTGGATTTAATTGCTTTTTATTTTGACATACGATGATTTATATGTATAAACGTTATTTCCTTCATATGGGTTACACACTCATTCTTCTTTTTTATTCACAACTTCATTCACAAAATATGGCCCTCGTGTAGTTTTACAGACAAGTTTTTCTAAAATATAACGATGAAAGTAAAAAATAAAGTTTTTTGTGGAGACGAGAAAAGCTTCTAGTGCCCTCTAGTGGTTCAAACATGACATTGAGCTCAAATAGTAAATACATTTGAATGATTTTCAGTCATTTTCATCAATTCAAGAACCATTTTTATCATTATTTTACGGACAGACTTTCTGTAGTTAAAAAAACACTTGAACTATCTTCAGTTCCCTCCTGGTCAGTGAGCTCTTGGTGCTCTACGATCTCTCCAACATTGTATGGTCTCACAGGAAGTAAAACTGCCTGTTCTTGGTACTATTTACCCACAAACCTTAGCATGAACTGGCCCTCAAAAGTAAACCTGTCAGAGAAAGTAAAGGTCTCAGGCAACAGCAGGTTGAAAGTGGGGATATAAGCAGTGGAGAAAATAAAAAAATTAACTTTCAGGTTGAATTATAGAATTAAAATATATCATTTTTACTTAAAGTATACAATATTTGATTGTTTTTTTAGTTGATAAATCTCAGACAGAAATAAAGTTGTCTAATAAGCTACATTATTTAACTTAACAATCAAAATGTCTTTAAATCCATTTTAATTAACATTTTCAATCAGGTTTTGTTTTTACACACAAATAAATGTGATCAGTATCTGTTCATGGTGATTGTCCTTATCTGCCACAATGATTCTTCCCTGACTGAATATCTTTTGAGCGTGTTGTGTTGAGTCTGTAATGCTGCCAACAAAGTTATGAATCTACAAGTTTCCTGACACACTTCGACTAGAAATTGTTCTTGATGATAGTTTATTGAAAATAATTCTTCTCACTTTTGTTTCTTTGTCAAGATGAAACATTAAACATTTCCACATGGTTGGTTTAAACACTCAATGTGAACATTTTGGTGCATGTGTTGAACTTTCATTTGGATTAATATGTAAGTTCACAGTATTGAGGGGAGGAATATGATCAGAGTGTTGGTTTTCCATTTTAAAAGTGTAAATATTGTCTCATTCTGCACTTTGTCCAGGACGAGAACACAGTCTTCTCTTTCAGTCAGACAAGCCTACTCTTGGGATGAAGGTTTTTGATCATCCATTGTGCCGACCAAGGCTTTTCTATGGTTTTCCACCAGTGTTTCCTCTTTCCTCTTGAGAACAGTGAGGCTCGAGGGTTTGAGGTTGATTTTAGTGGCACCAGAAGCTCCAACAAATCACTGGTTCCTCAACTGGTTGGCTCTACAACAAACTGAAGAAATGCTGACTCTGCTCTCTGTTCTAATGTTGACCACAGTGTTGGACAAATCTGTGATCAACACCTTAGAGAGCATGAGCTCCATCATCACATAACTTATGCTATTTATCCCAAAGCTTTCATGTATATATTACCCATTGAATTAAAATGCCATAGGATAGTGATGTTACCAACTGTGTCGAGGCTTCGAAGCGTGTGTCGAGTAATCCAGGAATTTTTTCATGAAGCGTGTATCGAGGCGTGTGTTGGTTACGTAGGTGATGACGTTCGAGGCCTCGCGAACCGAACCGTCACGTGACTGGTTCGAGCAGCGCTGCTTGAACCAGTCACGTGACCGGCTCGAGAAGCACCGAGTGAACCAGCCAGTCACGTGACCTGTTCGGTAATCGCTCGTGAACTTCCCGCGAAACTCAGAATAAAAGTGGCCTCAAAACGCAATGGAGCTTCCCCCACATCTCTTGGATTGGCGGATTGTTGACTATAGCAAACTTTGGTTTACTAGTAGTATCATGGAACCAGCGAGAAAAAGGCGTTTTTCCCCCGTGTGGCAGCATTTTGAGCAGATCTCTCCTATTAAGGTATAATAATGTTGGAATATAGGCTGTGAATCACAGCCTGTGATTAATATATTCTCACAGACACATACACACACCCATTATTATATATACTATATATATATATATATATATATATATATATATATATATATATATATATATATATATATATATACAGACCCATTATTATATTTTATATATACACATATAAAGTATATATATGTATATATAAAAGATAATAATTAGTGTATATATATATAGTTTCCATTGGACACGCCTTGTACTTATATCCATCTTTTTTTTTCATTTTGAAAAGGTGAAGTGTCTGTTGTGTTCCAAGGAAATTGGATACAACAACAACACTTCATCAATGCTGAGGCATTATAGAGCCCTGCATGAGAGCTTGGAGACCAACGAGACAATTGAACCAACGTCAGGCAAGCTAGATGGCTTCTTTCAAATTCATTTATTTACTATACTACTGTTTGTTATTTATTTTATGTGGTCACTTACATGCAGCTTTTCTGTTTTAGGAAGCAAACTCTGGCATCGTTTAGATGCCACAGTACAGCAGACCAGGCCGAGGAATGAAACGGTTGATGCTACGGTGGCGGTGAAGACCTACCTCAACGAACACAATATTCCTAGAAACGAGGACCCCCTACAGTACTGGGCGAAATGTAAAAATATACACCCATCTCTCTTTCAGCTGGCCATGAAAATACTGTGTACCCCGGCTTCATCCGTCCCCTGCGAAAGGATTTTTTCCAAAGCCGGGGAAATAATCAGTAAAAAAAGAAACCGGCTAAAGCCCAGTACTGTGGGAAAATTGCTTTTTTTTAAATAAAAATGAATAATTATTAAAAAAAAACAAGGTTGTCAAGCACATTTTTTAATATCAGAATCATTTGCGCACAAATATGCAATGCTCCCAATTGTCCACATGATGGCATGGTCGTGCAAATGAAGCCTCACGAGGCTTTGCTCCAAAGATGAACTACTCGGCTGGGAGGCTTCGGTGCTTCATGAGGCTTCATCTCGCCATCACTACCATAGGATGTTTATATTAAACTTTGACAGAACCAACAACCACTCTGATCATATTCCTCTCAATACTGCACAAGGAAGTAAAGAAGGATCATCAATGACAGAGAAGATATGAAGTCAATCATTATTCTCTGTCTGCTTCACACTCAGGAAGGAATATCACAACTCTTCATCATGGTTAGTGACACCAAACACTTTACAAACACATTTCTTAAGTTAAGAACTATAGAAATGATCCCTGAAAGTATAGTCTTAACTTAACTCTGCACCAACATCACACTCCATCCTCACACCAAACCATTACAGTGACGATCTAAAGGTGACCTTTGTGTTGAAGGAATGGCTTCATAAAAATCATTGTAAGGACCTGGAGTCTCTTAGTCAGTCTCCAGATCTAAACCTCATAGATCACAGATGTCAAATCAGTCCAGAAAAGTGCTTGTTCTTTGTAGTGTAGTTCACAGAAATAAAGATTTTTTTACTCAAAATGATTCAATAAATGACATTTGTTTCTTATAATATTGACTTTACCCCATGTGTGTGCAAGCTTTATGGTTCATGTGTTTGATATAAACATACATTTCATGTTGTGTATTTAATAGTGATGTGTTGATGAAGCCAAATGAAACAGTGTCATGTTGTTTAGAGGTCAGTAGGTGGCGCCATCAGTTTAAAAATTATGTTTCATTAGAAAAGTTGTTCAAAACAATGGAAAATAGTGCAGAGACCGCCATCTAGTGGACACTTAAAAATAATGACACTGCTTCATCAAGCTAAGAAGTACAAAGCACTTTCAATACTTACAAAGTATTTTATTAATTGACTTTTGTTTATTATAATATTGACTTTACTTTATGTGTTTTTGAAAGTATTGTGGTGCATGTGTTTGATTTGTAAATACATTTCATGTTGTGTATTTAATGTGAATCACACAGTATCATGTTTGTTCAAATTAATGAATGCAGAAGAAAAATAATAAATACAAAATCAACCATCACTATAATAGTTTGGTGTGAGGATGGAGTGTGATGTTGGTGCAGAGATAAGTTAAGACTATACTTTCAGGGATCATTTCTATAGTTCTTAACTTAAGAAATGTGTTTGTAAAGTGTTTGGTGTCACTAACCATGATGAAGAGTTGTGATATTCCTTCCTGAGTGTGAAGCAGACAGAGAATAATGATTGACTTCATATGTTCTCTGTCATTGATGATCCTTCTTTACTTCCTTGTGCAGTATTGAGAGGAATATGATCAGAGTGGTTGTTGGTTCATAACAACTAAATGTTAAACCTTTATGAGTTTAGCAGTAATGGTGAGATTAAGCCTCATGAACCACTGAAGACTTCCATTAGAGTAGTTCATCCTTAACTAAAGCTTTAGGATTCATTTGCTCTAACAAACCATCAAGTTTGGCATCATTTCTGCTTAAAGGATTCAGAAGCAGAAACTTTTATTTGTCAGATTCATTGATTTGTGAGACTAGTAGAGATATGTGTTTGTATTTTGTTAAAAACCTGAATATTTAGGGGCGCTGTTGAGCATAGCAATGGAGTAGACATGTTTTTTGGAGCTCCACAGAACGACTATATAAAAGTAATTTTTTCAGCACACTTTTTGGAAAACATTCAAATTTTACCTTTGCTAAACCATATGCCTAAAAATCGAAACTTTGAAATGGCTGGTAAATCAAGCAAAGGTGGGCAAACAGCGACTCAAGCCACGAGGCCTTCGCCTTCGACGCCGACTTTAGCCCCGAGCTCCATTGAAGTAGCTTTCCTGAGAAGGAGTGTCTCCGCACCCGACGCGTCGGTCACTGAATCGCTCAAGATGGAACTACTATCTTCGGTGCGCAAGGATTTACTTGAAATCCTTCAAACAGAAGTTGGCGCAGTGTTGGAAAGTGAGATGGCGGTGATTCCAGCGGATATTGGTGCAGCGAGAGCGGAGCTCAAAGAATACAGGTCGACGATCAACTCTGAACTCTGACCTCTGAACTCTCCGCCATGAAAGCTACGGTGAAGGATGTGGAAGAAAGTTTGTCAACGTGCACGGATGATGTTGTTTCACTCAAGAAGGAGGTGAAGCGGCTCACGGGGGTCGTGGACCAACTTCACAATAAATGCGAGGACTTGGAGGCGAGGTCGCGGAGGAACAATGGAAGGATCGTCGGAATCCCGGAGACCCGTGAATGCAACACCGAGTCTGTGTCCTTCTGCAGCCTTTGATCTGAAGGACGCTCCTGGACAGAACCGTCTCTCCCCGCCTGGATCTACAGAGGGACGCCGGTCAAACACCATCATAGCCCGCGTTCACTACTTCCAAGACTGTGAAAACATCCTGAGACTCGCTCGGATCAAACAACGCATCAGTGTGGACGGAGTCAGCATCTCAGTGTTTCCTGACCCGACAAGTGTTGCCAAAGCACGCGCGGCGTTCAATGACGTCAAGAGTCGGTTTCGTGGAGTGGACGGGGTTCGGATTTGCTTATCCTGCCCGCTTCAGAATCACCTACAAGAATGTGGAGAAATCCTTCTACTGCTGCAGAGGCGCGAGTATGTCAACAAAAACATCAGTGGAGCCTTAATTGTATTAAGTCAAGTTCTGTTGGGGCCAACTTTAGCTTCCTGAGCGTGTTAGTGCAGATACCTTTTATGGTAGGTTTATTTGTTGATGTTGTTTTTGTTTGTTTATGTTTACTCCATACAGTTACAAGTGTATTTACACCCATGTTAAAATATGAGTCACAACCCACTGTCTTTAGGTTCAACACCTTTTATAAGCTGGAACGTAAAAGGAGTGAACCGAAACACTGGTGATTGCTCCTGATGATAAGGTTCCAGGGTTGAGTCAGTACTTGGGTGACTTAGGTCAGTCTGTCAAACTGAGCCTGAGAAACCTGGGTGTTGTATTTGATAAAGACATGTCTCTTGTTCAACACTGTAGAAAACTGACCAGAAACTGTTTCCTTCAACTGAGAAAAATCTCTAAACTTAGGAAAATGTTGAAGGAACATGATCTGGAGCTTGTAATCCATGCATTTGTTTCTTCTCGTCTGGACTATTGTAACAGTTTGTTTTCATGTCTTAACAAGAAGGATGTGTCTCGCCTGCAGTTGATTCAGAACTCTGCAGCCAGAATTCTGACCCGCTCTAGTAGAAGAACTCACATTTCTCCGATCCTTAAAACTCTTCACTGGCTTCCAGTTTCTTTCAGGATCAACTTTAAAATTCTGGTTCTTACTTTCAGATCTATTCATGGTCAGGCTCCTCCTTACATCACTGATCTGATCCAGCCTTACACCCCAGCTCGGGCTCTGAGGTCTGTGGATCAGAATCAACTTATGGTTCCACGCACACGGCTCAGGACCAGAGGAGAGAAATCTTTTCAGGCTGTTGCTCCTAAGCTTTGGAACGATCTTCTCTCTCTTTGCTCTTGATGGATCTACTGACTCCTTTAAGAAACATCTTAAGACGTTTCTATTTGTTCAGGCTTTTCCTTGAATTTCTCGAACTCCTGTGTTGTTCTCAGTATTATCTTGATCTTTAAAGTATGTACTTTTTTGAGTATTGTTTTGATTGTTTAAGCGCTTTGTGACCCTGGTCTCGAAAAGCGCTATATAAATAAATATTACTTACTTACTTACTTACTATTAAGCGTAACAAAGCTCTTACACACCTGAAGTCATTAGGTGGAGAGATAATGTTCTTACAAGAGACACACTTACGTCCAGAAGAACACTCAAAGTTAAAGAGGGGATGATAGAACATCACTCTGATTATGGGGATAGGTCAAGAGGAGCTGCCATACTTATTAGAAAAGGAGTCTGTTTTCAACTAAACAATTTCATATCTGATAACAAGGGAAGATATATCATAGTCGTGGGTAGATTGTCTGGAACTGAGGCGGCACTAGTTAATGTTTATGGCCCTAACTGATCCTCACTTCTTCTCTAGACTAATAGCAACTATTCCAGATCCTAACAAATATAACATCATTTTAGGAGGTGACTTTAATCTCGTACCTGAGCCAACGTTAGATCCTCCACTAAACTTCAAAATAATTGATCAAAATCAGCAAATACAGTAAATCTCATTAAACAATCTTATGCACTTACTGACCCCTGGAGGAAATTAAACCTCACTACCAAACAATATTCTTTTTTTTCACATGTCCACCAATCGTTTTCGAGGATAGACTTTTTTCGGATAGACAACAGAATTTTGCCGTGTGTAACAAAATGCCAATACCACAGTATTGTGATTTCCCATCATGCACCAGTCCAACTGGACATAGCATTTCCAGACAGTGCACCAGTTCAACGCACATGGCGTCTTGACCCGCTCTTATTGTCAAGCAAAAACTTTCAACATTTTCTCTCGGATCAAATTGATTTCTTTCTTGACATCAATATTACTCCCGGGATGTCCTACACTTCAATCTGGGAGGCACTCAAAGCTTATCTAAGGGGACAAATTATTTCATTTTCAGCAAATGTCAAGAAAGAAAGAACTAAACGCCTCAATGAGATACAGCAGAAATGATTACAATAAGATAAAAAATGTGCATCTCAGCCTAATCCATGCTTATTCAATGACAATTATTACAAGCCGAATACAATCATTTAACCACTGTCCAAATTGAGAAACTCCTCCTGAAAACAAAACAAACCTACTATGAACACAGTGACAAAGTGGCTCGACTACTGTCACCAAATCATACAATCGGCAGCAAATCGTATCATTTCTGAAATGAATACAGCTGAGGGTTTGACATCTGTACATCCACAAACTATTAATGACCAGTTCAGAACATTTTATAGTGACCTTTATACCTCTGAGACTTCTGCAACATCATTGGAGATTGAGGACTTTTTAGAAAATATGCAAATTCCCCAAATGAATAAACAAGAACAATCTGTTATAGACTCCAGAATAACAACAGAGGAAATAACTCTAGCTATAAACTCAATGCAAAGCGGAAAAGCACCTGGTCCAGATGGATTCCCACTGAATTTTATCAAATGTTTTCAAATAAACTTTCACCTATTTTAAGTAAATTATTTGAAGAAACACGTATAACTTTAAAACTACCACCAAAAATGAATCAGGCAACTATTACAGTTATACCTAAAAAAGGAAAAGACCCGCGAGAATGTGGCTCGTACCTTACCTTACCTTACCTTACCTCACCTTACCTTACCTTACCTTACTTTACCTTACCTTACCTTACCTTACCTTACCTTACCTTACCTTACCTTACTTTACCTTACCTTACCTTACCTTACTTTACCTTACCTTACCTTACCTTACCTTACCTTACCTTACCTTACCTCACCTTACCTTACCTTACCTTACTTTACCTTACCTTACCTTACCTTACCTTACCTCACCTTACCTTACCTTACCTTACCTTACTTTACCTTACCTTACCTTACCTTATCTTACCTTACCTTACCTTACCTTACCTTACCTTACCTTACCTTACCGGCCCATATGCCTTCTCTGCTGCGACTATAAAATTCTCACTAAAGTTCTGTCTCGTCGTCTGGAAACAGTGACCAAAATAATCCACCCTGACCAGACTTGTTCTGTGCCAGGTAGGCAATCTTTCTTTAACATGCGAAGTTTACTTAATATTTTATATAATTCCCATTCCACTGAAATGCCAGAAGTTGTTATCTCACTTGACGCTGAAAAAGCATTTGATCGGTGGAGTGGAAATACTTATTTACAGTGTTGGGAAAATTTGGTTTTGGTTGGAACTTTATATCTTGGATCAAAATAATCTATTCCACACCAGTGGCTGCAGTACACACTAACTCAATAACATCAACGTATTTTAAACTTTACAGAGGAACAAGACAGGGTTGTTGTCTCACCTTTTCTTTTTGATTTAGCTATTGAGCCTCTGGCTCTGAGGAAAGAGGAGGAAATCTTTGGAGTGTTGAGGAACAAGGAAATTCATAAATGTTCACTATATGCTGATGACCTTTTGCTCTATTTGTCTAATCCAGTTGTTTCAATACCTGGAGTTATTGAAATAGTAAAAATATTTGGTCACATTTCAGGTTACAAATTACATTTTTCAAAAAGTGCTGTATTTCCAATCAATGATCTGGCAAAATCAATAATAATATCTTCCCCTTTCAGTTAACAAACAAATGTACCTACTTGGGTTTAAAGATTACACATGTATACCAAGATTTCTTCCACAATCACTTCAAAACTCTTTTTGAACCAAAAATGACCTTTTAAGGTGGAGCCACTTACCAATCTCATTAGCAGGAAGGGTGAACACTATAAAGATGACTGTTCTTCCCCGTTTCCTCTATTTCTTTCAAATGATTCCTTATTATTTACCCAAATCTGTTTTTAAGGAACTTGACAGTTTAATTTCTGCATTTATATGGAACCGATCGTGCCAAGAATGAAAAAATGTTTTCTGGAAATTCCAAGGTTGGAGGGAGGACTTGGTCTTCCTAACTTTATGTTCTATTACTGGGCAGCAAATGTGTGCAAATTTGCATTTTGTGTTGGTGCATGGCGGGAAAAACGAGGTCCACTTTGGGCTAATTTGGAAATAAATAACAATAATGCCATTTCTCTGCTAAGTGCTACATTACCAATAGGCCAGCACCAGATCTCCAACCCTGTTGTGAAAAATTCTATAAAGATTTGGAATCAATTTCGGAAACATTTTAATTTAAAAGATTTAAGTACATTCTCTCCCTTATTGAATAACCATCTTTTCCCCCCATCCGAGATGGACACTGGTTTCCAGGTCTGGCACAGTAGTGGACTGGTATTTCTAAAAGACTTGATTCAAAATAATCATTTTCTAACATTTGAGTATCTACAACAAAAACACAATCTTCATAAAAGTAATTTCTTCAGATATCTCCAAGTCAGGAGTTTTGCCAATAAATATCTTAAATTTCCACTTGTGCAATCCAACAACACATGCAATGAGATTCTTTCCTTAAATCCACACATAAAAGGTAATATTTCCAAAATATATAGGATCATGCAAAATGTCAAACCTCTGTCATGGGACAAAACTAAGCCTGGGAACACGATTGAAACATTAAATGATCTGCAAGTTTCTGGCAGCGTAGCTTAGAGTGTATCCATTCGTCATCTTACTGCATAAAGCAACGTCTCATACAATTTAAAGTGTTACATCGTTTGCATTATTCAAATGAGAGACTTGCTAAAATCTACCCAGACGTCAGTCCACATTGTTTAAGATGTTCTCACAGACCAGCTACTTTGGGTCATATGTTCTGGCATTGTCCATCACTCAAAGGTTTCTGGAGTAGAATATTTGAATGTATTTCCCGCATGTGTAAAAAAGCAATAACACCTTCTCCACACATGTGTATATTTGTCGACCTCCACCTGACCTCTCTGTAAATACAGCACATGCAAACGCAATTGCATTTTCCTCATTGATGGCAGCAGACTTGTTCTTCTGCAGTGGAAGTCAGACAAGCCACCATCATTTAAGAGTTGGGTTCAAGAACTTCTCTCTATGTTGCAGTTAGAGAAAATAAAATACAGTCGGTCAAATTGTCTGGAGAAGTTTCATGAAACCTGGTCTCCTTTCATGCAGCATGTTAAAGAGCTGAACCTTACATAATACTTTAACAGTTTGGCTTATATTTTTATTTTTACCACCATATGTATGGAGTATTGTTTTTTCTTTTGTTTCTTTTTGTTTTTGTCTGTTTGTATCAATGTATACTATTATGCATCATTGTTCCTTTTTGAGTTGATTTTGATTTTTTGTTGATTTTGGTTTTCTGAGACTGCGGGGTGGTTTTCTACGGGGGTGGAGGGTGGGATCTTTCTTTGTTTTTGTATTATACCTTTTATTTTACTTATTTTGTGTGTGTGTTTCAAAATGTATGTCTTAATATCTGAAAATCAATAAATAGATGTTTAAAATATATATATATATATATATATATATATATATATATATATATATATATATATATATATTTTAAAATTATATATAAATTATATATTTATTTTTTTAGTCCATTGAAAACGTTTTCTTGACTCCCGTCTGGTACAACTTTTAGACATCATGAAACATTTTGGCTAGAAAAAAACTCAATAAATTCACATTTCCCATAATGCCCAGAGACAATTTCTCTTAATGAAGTTTCAACATAAAGCATGTTGAAGTAGAACCTCAATGTAAATCAGCTCTGATAGTCCCTGGTTCAAATTGTATTTCAATGCAAACAAAGGCCTTATCATTAGATTCTTGAATGTACTGTAGTACCTTTAAATACTTTTATGGATTCTAGGGAACCCTAGCAAATCTACATGTTGTTAGACCCACAACCTCAACTGCTGGAAGATTTGTGTGATTGAGTTTGACACCACTTCTCTATTGAGTCTGGTCGAACTATTTAAGCTCATTTTTATCTTCCCTGTAACATGTTTACAAAGGACCAGGGATTAGTAAAGACACTCGCCACGATAATGATATAAATGGCAGTTACCAAACAGTGTTCGGTTTTGCTGCCATTTTCTTTCTGATTTTGTTTAAAATATATATATTAGGGATAAGGATGTAACGTTCCAAATGTATCCTATTAGTAACAATGTCATAAAAATCATTCACATTGGTATAAAACCTTAATAATCTCCATCCCTTATAAAAGAAACGTCATTAACACTAGTCTGTAGACTCTAGCAGCGTTAAACTAAACTATTTAGACCGACTCTTACCGTGCCACTTTCCCTTGAAGACCGTTCCAAATGAACCAGATCCTATCCTCTGACCCAGAGTGATCTGGCCCTCAGATATCTCCCAGTCGTCGCTGGAGTCCCTCCTCCCGAGAGTTTTCTGTTTCACGGCACATCACCATCACCTTCATCATCACCACAGCAACGTTCATCAAAGCACAAAGACGGTCTCTTACCATTTTATTGCGATCTTCAGACGAGGACGACGACTTGCGCTCTCTTTGTGGACACGGGGACTTCTGCGGGACCTTGACGTTGGTCAGAGAGCCGGGTAGAGATGCAGGAGGAGTGGCGGACAGACCTGTGGTGGTACCTGGACAGCAGGGGAAACAGAGAAAAAGCATTTGGAGCTTGAAAAAGTGAGTTAAGGCAGAAGAGGAGAGAAGAAGAAAGTTGACTTTAAAGAGTGCGTTTGCCGTTTGAATGTGCAGAAGAGGTCATGCAGTGGCAAATAATGTTTGTTACCCTATGATTTATTATTTTTTCATTTTACATCATGAATGAAACTCATTCGTACTTTGACTCTCAATTGTGAATACTTTCAAGAATGATTTATACAAGTTAAAAGCCTTAATAATTACAAATCTAAAACAAATTATTTTATTGACTTGCAGTCACGTTTATGCAATTCGATGAAAGAGGTCATATATATATAAATAAATAGCTCAGTTAGACTATTCTTATTTATAAGGCCAAATATTTTTTAATGGAGCTACACTGGTAAATGATACATGGACATTTTAAATACTACATTCATTATCAAAAGGCTTGACTTATCTAAGGAATCTCTTAAAAACAGCATCATTTATTTGCATATATTTACCATACAATGATGAAGAAAACGACTCTTTTGAAGTCTGTGTGTAACAAAAGTGCATCACAGTGTTTGAAACAGTAAGATTGAAGTGAATCCCACAACCATGAGAGAGAACATGTGAAAACATAAAGAGGGAAACACACACAGTGGACTTGACACAAGGTAAAGGGGCTGTTGTGCTGGGGTGGAGGTGTAGGTGAAGGAGGAAGAGGATGGGGGAAGAGAGGAAGAACACAGGAACACACAGAGGCCTAACTACCTCGGAAAACAGGCTCGGGCTCAAAATCAAAGACTATGTCATTGGGGTAGGAGTATAATGAGGAGTTTGAATGAAAATCCTTAACAGGTTATGGGCCCAGACAGCTTCGGTCACCGCTAGTGACTAATGACGGACAGAAGTGGCAGAGAATGAGAGCCAACTTGAAGATAAGTACCGGGCAAAGTTACGAGGAGCGTCGCGACGCAATACGCGAACGCTAGAGCTAAGAGCTAAGTGCTAACAAGCTAGCAGAAGAAAAGACCGCAAAACACGTGTAGAGATGACGGACAGAGGAGCCGCAGGGATGCTATCGCCGCAACTGTTTTTTGACGGAACAGATGATAAGCATGACCTTTGGGAAACGAGATTGCTTGGTCACTTGCATATCTTAAACCTGACAGAGACTATTTTGCATGAGCCCACGGATGCTAGTGAAGAGCAGTTAGCTCTAGACGGAAGGAAGAATGCTGACTGCTATGCCGAACTGATAAGACTGATAGATGATAAAAGTCTATCTCTAATCAGACATGACGCTGCTGATAAAGGCAGGGAGGCACTGAAGTTATTGAAAGAACATTATTCTGGAAAAAGCAAGCCAAGAATAATAAGTTTATACACATCGTTGACCAAGCTGCGGATGGCAGACAACGAAAGTGTCACAGGCTATATTATAAGAGCGGAAAATATTATCACTGCTTTGAGAAATGCAGGTGAAGCTATGAGTGATGGACTAATCATAGCCATGATACTTGGTGGACTACCGGACATGTTCAGGCCTCTAGCTGTCCATGTGACACAAAATGAAGACCAAGTTACATTCACAGACTTTAAGAGGAGGCTGAGAATCTATGAAGAAGCTGAAAAGATGAAAACGGCTGAATCAACGGACAATGTAATGAAAACACACATAAAACATAGCAAGCAAAATATGAATAAAGAATCCCTGTGCAAGAAAAAGGGAGATCAAGATGGTGCCAGAAAAGTTGCAGAGAAAGAGCAAGAAGGTGATGACGACCATCTCTTCATGGCGAAACATACAAAGACTGAGAGACCAGCTGACAACATAAAGATGAAAAGCATCATGGTGGATGGAGGAGCAACCTCTCACATCGTGAACGACATGAGCAAGTTTGTGAGTTTCGACGCCACATTTCAGCCAGAGACCCACGCAGTCGAGCTGGCAGATGGGAGCGAGTGCAACGGAATCGCCCAACGCAGAGGGACCGCTGTGATTCATCTCCTGGACAGCACCGGACGACAACACAGAGCACAGCTTCGGCAAGCACTCTACATGCCAACGTACCCCCAAGACATCTTCTCAGTGGTGAGAGCAGCGAATGGAGGAGCAACAGTCAGGTTCAAGAAAAAGAACAGTCACATGATCACAAAAGATGGCAGCAGGTTTGACATTCATGAAAGTGGCAATTTGTATTATTTATCAACTGTTGAACAGAGTGTTGATAAATGTAAAGTGTCCCACGACATACAAACCTGGCATGAGATTATGGGTCATTGCAATTATGAAGATGTACAAAAATTACAAGGTGTTGTAAAAGGCATGGTGATAAATGGGAGTGTGGTCAGACCAACACAGATATGTGAAGTGTGTACGAAAGGAAAATTCACACAGAGTAGAAATAGGGAGCCAGACAGAAAAGCTACAAAACCATTACAGCTAGTCCACACTGATCTAGCAGGTCCAATGCGAACCCCGAGCATAGAGGGACACAGATACGCTCAATCTTTTACAGATGACTACTCAGGTACAATGTTTGTGTACTTCCTTAAAGCTAAAAGTGATGCAGTTCATGCCACAGAAAGATTCTTGGCAGACATAGCACCTTATGGTGAAGTCAAGTGCGTCCGTTCAGACAACGGCACTGAGTTTACAACTCAAGTTTTCCAAGAACTGTTGACCAAGAATAGGATAAGGCATGAAAAGTCAGCGCCCTATTCGCCACACCAAAATGGCACAGCAGAGAGAGGTTGGCGAACTCTCTATGACATGGGCAGGTGTTTACTGTTAGAGAGTAACTTACCAGATAAACTATGGAACTATGCTGTACAGACAGCTGCTTACGTTAGAAACAGGTGCTACAGCAGACGCACAAGAAAAACTCCATATGAGATGTTTACAGGCGTGAAACCGGATGTTTCCAAACTGCAGAAGTTCGGGTCCATCTGTTTTGCCTACAAACAAGAGAAAGGGAAGTTGGATTCCAGGTGCCAGCAAGGTGTTTTTATAGGATATGATAAAAACAGCCCAGCTTATCTGGTGTACTATCCAGACACAGAAAAAGTCCAAAAGCACAGGTTAGTGAAATTCACAACCAAAACAGCAAATGAAAAAGAGACACAAACATCTGAAGCACACATTGAGTATTGTTATAGAGATGTACAGCCAAAAAGTCATGACAATGGAGAAATGGTTGATGAAAACAAAGAAAATGCATCAAGTCATGATAAGGAAAGTGATGTTTCGGAGACTGCTCCAAAACAGACTGAAGTGTCTCAGCAAGAAGACGATGCTGAGAGAACAAGGCGGAACCCAAAGAGGGAAAGAAAGAAACCAACTTACCTACAGGACTTTGAAACGGAAGAAAAGGTAGACAAACTACAAACATGTATTGACTTCTGTTACAGAGCAGTGTGTGACATTCCTCAGACTTACAAGGATGCCATTGCTTCAACCAACTCAAGGCAGTGGATCAATGCTATGAAGGAGGAGATGCAGTCACTGGAGGAAAATGAAACATTCAGCCTCACCCATCTTCCACCAGGCAAACGAGCAGTGGGGGGCAGATGGGTGTACGCACTCAAGAGTAACACTGATGGAACAGAAAAGTACAAAGCAAGATACGTAGCAAAAGGCTACAGTCAAAAACAAGGAACTGATTACGAAGAGACATTCTCACCTACTGCTGATATGACCAGTGTGAGGGTGATCATGCAGAAGGCAGCGCAGGAGAATCTGCTGCTGCATCAGATGGACGTTAAGACAGCATATTTACATGCACCTATTGATTTTGAACTTTACATTGAGCAACCAGATGGTTACGAGACATGGTCAGACACAGGTGAGAAACTGGTGTGTAAACTGCATAAGTCTCTCTATGGTCTCAAGCAGTCCGGAAGAAACTGGAATGCTATGTTACATGCATGTTTGATCAGAAATGATTTCACACAGAACCCTGCTGATCATAGTGTGTATACAAAAGAAAAACATGATGAAAAGGTAATCCTCATTATATGGGTTGATGATTTGATAATAGCAGCTAGCAATGAAAGTGTATTAACAAATGTGAAAACAATGCTAACTGAAAAGTTCAAAATGAAAGATCTGGGAAGACTCAGACATTTTCTGGGAATAGACTTTGAGCAAACAGAAGGCCAAGTTGTTATGTCACAGAAAAGATATGTGAACAAAATACTGAAAATATTTGAAATGGAAGACTGTAGGGCAAGAGAGACCCTATGTGAACCAAAACTTGACTATTCAGAAAATGCTGAAAAAATGACAAATTCAAGAAAGTACAGAGAGGCAGTGGGAAGTTTAATATATTTGTCCACATGCACTAGACCAGACATAAGTTTTGTGGTCAGTAAACTCTCACAGCATTTTGATGATCCAACTGAAGAACACTGGAGCACTGTAAAACATGTCTTTAGGTACCTTAAAGGTACAGCAGAACAAGGTTTATGCTTCAAAAGAAATGACACAAGTAAACTAGGTTTGAAAGTGTACAGTGATGCAGACTGGGCATCAGAGAGAGCAGACAGGCGCAGTATCTCAGGTTATTGTCAGTTTATGTGAAGGAAGCTCTCTAATTTCATGGAAATCAAGAAAACAACCAACGGTTGCACTTTCTACATGTGAAGCAGAATACATTGCCTTAGCATCAGCTATACAGGAATGTATATATTTGAAACAGCTACTTAAAGGAATGGACAAGTACCAGTATGCACAAACAAAAGTGTACGAAGACAACCAAGGTACTATTGCACTTGCCAAGAACCCTGTAAACAGGCAAAGATGTAAGCACATAGACATCAAGTATCATTTCATCAGGGAGATTGTAAACACTGGCAAGATACATCTGGAGTATTGTCCTACTGAGCAAATGCTTGCTGATGTAATGACAAAACCAGCAACTAAACTGAAACTGAAAAGGTTTGTCAAAGATATGTTTGGTACATAAAAGTACATACAATTTTGTGTTCTCGGGAAACCCATTAAGTGTATACATACATGTGTACCAATTGTTATTATAGTTACATATTTAACCAAGTAGCTGAGTGTGTAGAAGCTGTTGGATGAATCATTTTATCATATTTGGTTGTTCAAGCAAAGCGAACTACACAAAATTAAATGTATATGGTATTGTCTTTTTCAACATTCCATTTATATTCATATTCATTATTGGGTCTCACACACACACACACACAAAAGACTAAGAGCATGCAGACGCGGAATGGTTGGAAAGAAAGCCACAGGATGTTTGGGAAATGTTGCGTGTTGATCTTCATAATAATAATCTCTATTTATATAGCACCTTTATAGACCAGGGTCACAAAGCGCTTTGACAGCCATTCACACATACTGATGG
The DNA here is from genome assembly GCF_982586985.1 of Callionymus lyra. Classification (NCBI taxonomy): domain Eukaryota; kingdom Metazoa; phylum Chordata; class Actinopteri; order Syngnathiformes; family Callionymidae; genus Callionymus; species Callionymus lyra. Next base: position 5,449,025 of record NC_141824.1, read on the forward strand.
GAGTAGGCTGCACCACATGGTGCTGAATCTGCCATCAAAAGACACAATGACACAAGCTTGTCTGGAGCTGGGATTGAACCAGCAACCTTTTGGACTGCAGGCAACCACTCTACCATCTGAGCTATGACGCCCCTTATGACCTCACTCCGACCTTTGTGTTACTATTATTATAGATAAATAGTTTAAGGAAAGAATATACAACGTCGGATGAAATCATTTGAACATTCATCCATTTTTTTCAGATGCAGGCAGAACCTCTGACTACTTGGTTTCACATTCTTACATCAAAAATCAAGTCATTTATATCAACAACTGTTGCATCTCACATCAATGTTGACAGGCTCGATGGTGTTGATATGGACGTTGGGTGCGGACGACGAGCGGTCCCGCTGCCCAAACTGGTTACGGTGGTCTTCCTCATTGGGCCGGAAACTAGGTGGGATGGGTATGGACTTGGACGGGGACACAGTGGCGTGGCATATGGATCTGGAAAGGTTTGAAGCCATCAATAAGAGAGAGCACAGAGACGAACACGCAGAAAGGGAGAGAGCGGGGATTACCCTGTGGAGTCTGATGGGGGGAGTGAAGGACAGACTTCGGACACGGGGGTCGTCCCTTCTGAAGAAACTTCCTCCTGAGTGAAGGGGTGGTGCTCGAAGAACTTGGAAACTAGCAATAAGCTTGAACCACAAAAGAAAATGTTATTAAAATCAAGTTTAAATGAAGGTTTTTTACTGAATGTTATCCTGCTTATATATTAATCTATAACTGCACACATGTTTATAGATGCATCAGGTTAAAAACAATACTTTCTTCATATTAAATTGTTAATTATTTAGACGAGCTTAAACTGACCATGACCTCAGTGAAGAGTCAACACTTTAAATCACAGCTTAATTTAAGATTTTGTACAACTTCTCAAGTGACACAACTTACTGTAACTGGTCGTAGTTGACACACATAAGAGGAACCTCGGTGCTGCAGCGCTGGTGGAACTTGTACCCCCATGTCTGGCAGCGGAACCCCTGGAAAAGCAGCTTCCTGCAGAAGTCGCAGAAGGCCAGAGTGAAGAAAGTCTTCCTCACCTAAAACTGATCAACTTTAATGCCTAAACAATTTAGAGTCATGAAGATGGAGGAGAACTTAGGTCTGTATCTGATGTGCTGATAAAGTACAATTTATAGTAATAATACCTTTCATTATTAGTCATTATTATTAATGATTTGAACTGAAAAACATATATAAAATGTGTATAAAACACATCCAGTCAAGCTGCTTTTTTGCTAACTAACTAGATTCATATCATATTAAATATAAGGAATAAGTTACTAAGACTCATTGGACAGCAGGTGGCAGTGTCATTTCAGAGATTGCTTGCACGACATTATAGTGTTTAGGTTTCATATGATACAACTTTTAAAATACATAATGGAATATAACAAAAAAAAGTGTACCTTGCTACAGACTTTTGTGTTTTTAGTATTAATATGGAACCTTGCAAACATAAGTGAAGTCAATCGCTCACACACGACTGACCACAATGCATCTGATTACAATAATTCAATAATGCTGTTTCACTTTCAAGGGACACAAACATGTTTTCAATACAAAAATAAACCTTTACTTTGGGATACTTTTGTGTTTTTATGTGTGTAATTCATTGCTTCTTGGACAGATCCGTTTAGTCTGTCAATTTCAACAAAGACATATGAGCTTCAGTCTTTACATTAAAATGAAAATACTTGTTTCTTTTTGTTAAAATTAAAAAAGACAATTAGATTAAAACTTTCCTTGATAGTTTATTGTCTTGAACACAACAACCACTCTGATCATATTCCTCTCAATACTGCACAAGGAAGTAAAGAAGGATCATCAATGACAGAGAACATATGAAGTGAATCATTATTCTCTGTCTGCTTCACACTCAGGAAGGAATATCACAACTCTTCATCATGGTTAGTGACACCAAACACTTTACAAACACATTTCTTAAGTTAAGAACTATAGAAATGATCCCTGAAAGTATAGTCTTAACTTAACTCTGCACCAACTACAGACTCCATCCTTACACCAAACTACTAAAGTGATGGTTTATTAAAAACATGTTTCATTCATTAAATTGCATTTATATGAGCAAAAAAAGACTGTGTTTTAGAGTAAATACAAACATGAATGTAAAATGTATCTAAAAATGTAACTGACACTCCACAGTGACATTTACAGGAAGACTATACATTCATTAAAAAACACAATCAAGAAATACCTCATGAGAAGTGTTTGTTTATGAAACAAATTAAAAAAAGGTATTTGAATATTAATTTGGATTAAATAATATTTTACAAATAATTTGACTTTCTTTCTTTGAAATATTGTTCAAGTTATATTTTGTCCATTTTTAGTGTCTGTATGAAAAAAAAAATCAAACAGTTGATCTTTGTCTTTTATTAAACTGCACTGTCAGTGAAGACATGTGACCATGTGATGTAGTTTCATTCTTTGACTGACAGCAGTTAAGACTATACTTTCAGGGATCATTTCTATAGTTCTTAACTTAAGAAATGTGTTTGTAAAGTGTTTGGTGTCACTAACCATGATGAAGAGTTGTGATATTCCTTCCTGAGTGTGAAGCAGACAGAGAATAATGATTCACTTCATATGTTCTCTGTCATTGATGATCCTTCTTTACTTCCTTGTGCAGTATTGAGAGGAATAAATGAAACCGAATTTCCCCTCGCGGGACTAATAAAGGTTTTCTGATTCTGATATGATCAGAGCGGTGATTGAATGTCAAAGTTAAACATAAACAATTGTCAGGAGCATCTGGGTGAACATCAATGTGATGTTGTGAAGAAGCTCTCAATAGAACCTGATAAATTTACTAAATAACCCCCACAAACACAGACATTTCTAAATAATTCACATTTTAAACAAAGGGGTCAAGCATTCTTCCGTGATTTGGACCCGAAAGACGTGTTTCGAAGGACAGAGAAAACACCTGTAGCGGCGCAGACAACGAAGCTAGGAGCCAACATGGCCGACATGGATCTCATCCTGCAAGAACTGAGAGGGTTCTGACAGGAAAGTAAAACTCAGTTTCAATCATTAAAAGAAGAGATGTCGGAGCTAAATACAAGGATGGAAGAGGCAGAGGGACGGATGGTGACGGCAGAAGAAAGGCTTCAGAACGTCGAGGAAGTTTATACGGAGATGCTAAAGCTACACGTGAGAGTCGAGGAGAAGATGGTGGACTTGGAAAGTCGATCTAGAAGAGAAAAGAAGAAAAGAATACGGATCTATGGCGTTCCGGAGGAGGCTGAGGAGTCATCCTCCATGATAACTTTTGTGGAGAACTTGCTTCGTGAAGGACTTGGGATGACAGAAAGCAGAGGAGCTGAGGATGGAGAGAGCGCACCGGTCCACTAGACCTCCATCATCGTCAAGTTTCTGAGTTTCTCAACGAAAGAGTCGATTCTTCCCAAGGTGTGGCAGAGCAGAGGATTCTCCTGGAAATCTAACCAAATAAACATGGATCAAGATTATCCTCCAGCCATCATCAAACAGCGGTGCGAGTATGCAGAGGTGCGCAAAGTCCTGAAGGAAAACCAAGTTCAATTTCAGACTCTCTTCACAGCCAGACTACGAGTGAAATACAAAGACGGAACCAGAACCTACGCTACAGTGGAGGAAGCAACGGAGGATCTGAGAAAATGGAGATACGACGTCACACTTGTCAGTTCCTGAGACCCTCCTTTGAGAGTCACTCAAGTTGTTTATTAAGTTGAATGTAATATTGAGTTTGTTAGATTTTCTGGCTTTGTTTATTTGTTTTTGGTTTTTGAGGGGGGAGGGAGCATACCAGTTTTGTGAAATTGTTCAAAAAGGACACCAGTAATGGATAAAAGATCAATAAATATAGTTTTGTTCAATATTAACGGCGTACTCAACGCAGTTAAAAGGGCGAAGATATTGTCAAAACTTGAGAAAGATAAAATGCACATTGCTTTCTTACAAGAAACACATCTTGATGACATAGAACATGGTAAACTGAATAAATCAGGATTTAAACACGTCTATTATGCTTCTCACAGTTCAGGAAGAAGGAGGGGAGTGACAATCCTCATAAATAACACAGTCAATTACCAGCACATCTCAGAGTATAAAGATAATGAAGGTAGATTTATAACAATTACAGGTAAAGTTGAAGATGATTTGGTGAGTTTCTTTAACGTGTATGTTCCACCTGGGAGTGACTAGTCCTTCTTTAAACGTTTACTTGAAATAATGACAACAAAAAGCCAAGGGATGTTGATTTGTGGGGGCGACTTCAATCTTCGACTTAACCCCAAAATGGACTCATCTAATGGCAAGTCAGACACAAGAAAGATCAACAATAAGTTCAACAATATTATGGAAGAAGTGGGAATTATTGATACTTGGAGAGAGTTGAACTCAAAAAGTCGAGAATATACACATTACTCAGCAGCTCATAATGTTTACTCTCGTGATCTGTTGTTATCTGTGAAATAGGCCCTAGTAGTGTTTCTGACCACGGTCCTGTCTATATGACGTTTGTCTGGTCAAAAGCTTAGATCTACAGTTTGGAGACTAAATTCAAAAATTTTAAATAGCCACGCTATTAAAGATAAACTGAAAGCTGAAATTGAAGATTATTTAGAATTAAATGATAAAAAGGAAGTATAACCACCAATATTATGGGATGCTCTAAACAAAGGCTGTGTTGAGGAGTAAAATAATTTCTATCTTTTCATAGGAGAAGAAACTCAGACAACAAAAACTTATGGAATTAGAAGACAAACTGAGGACAACTCAAATGAAACTCTCTCAGTCCTTAGATGATGACACTCAATTGAAAGTTCAAAAACTAAGAAAAGAAATAGATCAAATAAATACACATGAAATACAAAAAAAACTACTTTTCACCAAGAAAAAATACTACGAGGCTGGTGGAAAATCTATGAGGCTCCTGTCCTACAAATTGAGAAAACAGCAAGCTGACCGGTCTATACACAAAATCAGAGACCCCACAACTAAAAAAGTGGAAACTAATCAACAAAACATTCAGAAATGTTTCTTAAAATGTTATGAAAAGCTCTATTCTCAACCTCTAACAGCTAATGTCCACCAGATTGACAAATTATTATCCCATATTGAGCTTCTAATGGTTAACAATGAACAAAACGAAAAATTAACATAAAAAAATGAACTTTGATCAGCAATTAAAAGATTAAAAGGAGGGAAATCCCCCTGAACAGATGGATTTACCTCCGAGTGGTGCAAAATAATGCAAGATCAACTAACTACTACACTCCTGAGAACATTTAACTGGGTTTTAGAACATAAAGTTGTACCTCATGGAGCGAGGCGATCATATCTGTCATTCCCAAAGAAGGGAAAGATAATATGGAATCTGGGAATTACTGTCCAGTGAGCGTTTTGAACATTAATCATAAACTGTCCACCTCCATACTAACAAGAAGAATTGAACCAATCTTACCTAAATTAATTCATGAGGACCAGACAGACTTTGTTGGAAATAGACAAACTCAAGATAGCATCAGGAGAGCATTACACATTATAAGACAAGCTGGGAATCAAAACTTGGAAACGCTGTTACTGAGTCTGGACGCAGAAAAGGCGTTCGACTCAGTAAGTTGGTCATTTTTATATAAAGTTTTATCAAAATTTGGATTTCATGATACTATAATTGATACTTTTGCAGCATTGTACAAAACACCAATGGCTAGAATTAAATGAATGGAGATTTAACAAAATCATTTGTTCTGAAGAGAGGAAACTGACAGGGGTGTTGTGCGTCACTATTGTTTGCCATTTTCATAGAACCTCTGGGTCAATGGATAAGGCAGAGGACAGAAATCCAAAGAGTCATGATGTCCACGGGGGAGCAAAAGCTTGCGTTGTTTGCTGATGATTTATTGTTGACCATAACACAACCTTCTCAGACACAAGTGATGGAGATGCTAAAAGAATACGGTCTACTATCAGGCTACAAAATTAATATTGATAAAACCCAAGTTCTAACACTGAACTATGACCCACCATGAAAAATCAGGAATATGTATAACTGGAAATGGGATGCAAAATTCTAATATTTAGGGGTGTCACTACCTAGAGACTTGCTGAGACTGTATGACCTCAACTATGGACCTTTGAGTGAAAGAATTAAGTTGGATTTACAAAGATGGGCAACTATACCATATTTAAATCTTCACTCAAGGATAGACTCCATCAGGATGAATATTCTGCCACGAATATTATATCATTTTCAATGTCTCCCGGTCAAAATTCCACCAAAACAATTTATAGAATGGGACAGATTCATTTCAAGATTTGTGTGGGAGGGGAACAAACCCAGGGTCAGATATAAAACACTGCAATTAAGTAAAGAGAAGGGAGGTATGGGCCTGCCCTGCCTTCAACATTATTACCATGCAGCACAGTTGAGGCCCTTAATCTGTCTCTGTTCAAGATCTTACACTGCAGGTTGGAAGAACTTGGAAGGTTCTAGCGTAAATGGTGTTCCATTGATTGCTCTCATAGCAGAGAACAAGCTACAGGATGAAATGAAGGTTGCAGATCATACTTTTACTACTTACTCCTTTTTTACTACTATACTTTTTAAGGATTTTCCTAAAATCTTGGCAAGAATTGGTCAAGTCCTGCCACCTAGGGGATTCCCCGAGGATCTTGAGGTGGTGTGCTTTTGACTCCGATTTTGTGCCCAATAAAAGGGACGGCAGATTTAAGACTTGGATCTCAAAAGGTTTAACTGATTATCAATCATTTATTCACAAAGGGAATTTTCAGAGTTTTGAAAACCTTAAGAAAAAGAGGATTTTTACAGATACTTACAAGTCAGAAATTATTTTAATCAAAATTTGAAAAAGCCAATTGATGCATGTGGAAAAGGATTACTAGAGATTTTCATTTCATTATTGGAGGCAAATAATAGCAATAAAATAGTATCTAAATTGTACAAAGGAATTCGACAATCTAAACAAGAGAACACAGGATATATAAAGCAGCGATGGGAAAAAGATGGAGATATATCAATCACAAATGAGAGCTGGGAAAAAAATGTATCATCTACAATGGTTTTCAACAAGATCAAATACATGGCGGGAGTTCTGTTGGAAGAATATTATTCGATTTTTTATCACACCCATTCAAAAATACACATGGGCACGGATGAAGCATGTTGGAGACTTTGCGGGTATAATGGAGCAAATCACTGGCATGTGTTTTGGAGCTGCAGTGGAATCAAAGCTTTTTGGACAGAGATCCACAGCCATTTAAACAACATTTTTGGTGTGAATCTTCCCTGTAAAGGTGAAAACATGTACCTGGGTGACTAACCAATAGAAAACTGTAATAATGGAGACAAGAAATTGCTTTTCATATTGTTGGCAGCAAGTAAAAAATGTATCACGAGGAAGTGGTTACAAGTTGAACCACCCACGACAGAACTGGATAGACATCGTTTACGACATCTATAAGATGGAGAAGTTATCCTTTGCACTCCAAACAGATATGAACAAGTTCTACAAGATATGGACCAAATGGACAGAATATGTCAAACCAATTAGAAGCAATTTAATTAAAGGAAATATGTCATTTTATTTTCCATATTTGCCCTGCTTCAATGCATTTATTGATTTTCTTTTTCTAACTCTTGAAAAATATAAGTATTTTGTAAAGTAACTAGTTTGATGGGTATGTTCCCTGGGGTGTGTTTTTTTAAAATATATTTTATTTTATTATTATTTCGCATTTCTTCATATATTTCATCTTTCTTTTCCACTCAATACTTTATACTTGAATGTACCATTTTGTTCTGAAAAATTAAATAAATAAAAAAAATCCATTAGTATCGGTGGATCCAGATGGTAATGCACAACAAACTCCAACAACAACAAAACCTCATAGGCAAAGATTAGAAGAAAAAGTTCAAGTTAACACTTAAATTCTTTAAAAAAGTTTAAAATCAATCATTGTGGACAACTTGTGTTATAGTAGCTCTATTTTACAAAGTATTTCAGCACCAACTGTATTTAAATTGATGTCATGTCATTTCCCAACTTTTAATGAACGACTTTAGAATGACCTTCAGTGGAGAAACAACACAAACTTTCACCAAGGAAGGTCACATTACTTCTTCCCAAGTATTTTATTTAAACCGAAGAACTTTGATGTTTCTTGGGCTGGAGTCGAACCCACAACTGGATCACAACCACCAGAACAATTGTACTGAAAGCAAGAGTGTTCTGAACTTGACAATCCTTGAGCAGTTCTATCTAGATTACATTTGAAATGGTGTCTCAAAGCATTTGTTTCGTTTCTCGACAATCGATGAAATGATTTGTTCCAAAAATTGATTTTTTTTTTACTCATGAATTGAGCAGAGTGCAGGAGCAGAAAATTCAAATGCCAAACAATTCATATACAAGGGCCTTAAAAGATCTCCATGATCCAGAACATCACTAGAACTAAATGATAAAAGTTGAATGCAAACTTTTTTATTTATTCAGATTAAGACCCTGTAAATATTTACAATTGGTTTAATCTTCAATCAACATGTTCATTTAAATTACAAGGTAAAGCTCTGTCTAAATACAGCAGTGATACAGGAGGGATTGATTTTGTCTTGACCTTTATTTTTCATTGTTTTATGTGTTTTTTTTGTTTCTATATGTACACTCTGTTGTTGTTGTTTCTTTGGTATTGCAATAGATTATTTTTCTGAATTTACTGTCTCTTGAAAAAAAAAGAAAAAAAAGAGCATATATGTAACATTGCTGTGTCTGCATATTTACATAGTTGCCTTTACATCAGACCAACATTGCCTGGAATGCCTGTATTGCATACTTGTGCTCGATACAAATATTTTAAATTTAAAAAGTAATATCACGCTCCTCAAGAATTTATCAGCAGGATTCTACATACATAGAACACATTTAATACTTGATGGTCAGACAAAACTGAGTTCTGAGGAGAGACATTTGTTGTTTTAACTTCAGGTCTGTTTGCTAGAACAAGATCTAAGGTGTGGTTGAAACAGTGAGTCAGGGCCAAGAGATCCATAAAATCCTCCTATAGAGAGTGTCACATGTCTTTGTAGAACCATGGAAACAAAAATAACCTGTTGATTTTGAAACCGTGTGAAACGTACAAAGTATGTTTGTCTCATATATGGGCAATAAAATCAACCGCTATCAGTGAAAAAATGATAATGCAGAGAATAATGATTCACTTCATATGTTCACTGTCATTGATGATCAGCGCTATATAAATACAAATGACTTACTTCTTTACTTCCTTTAGGAGTATTGAGAGGAGGAATACGATCAGAGTGGTTGTTTGTTCTGCTAAATGGTAAAAGCAATTTAGTTCAGGTGAAATACTAATTTTCTACTCAGCCTCATGTTGTTCAACAGTTGTGATTCATTTTAGAATAATGGGTTCCTTTTCAGAGTTATAGTAAAAAAAATGTTTGTTCATTTTAAAGAAGCAAATGACGCTCAATGGTCTTTGTCCACATCTTGTTCCAAAATGACAAACTTAAAATATCCAAATACTAGTGATGGTCTGGTGAAGCTTCATGAAACAGTGTCTTTTCATTTTTCCAGAACAATTGTTGTCGTCAAGGCTTCAGTACAAGAGAGATGTTACAGACGAGCACCACAGAGGTTTGGATATTTTTTAATATCAATTTCAACAAAGACAAAAAGACCTAAAAACTATAGTCTTTACATTAATATGAAAATACATTTTTATTTTTGTTAAGAGTTATAAAGAATTACATTAAAAATGTCGCTTAATAGTATATTGTCTTGAACACAACAACCACTCTGATCATATTCCTCTCAATACTGCACAAGGAAGTAAAGAAGGATCATCAATGACAGAGAACATATGAAGTGAATCATTATTCTCTGTCTGCTTCACACTCAGGAAGGAATATCACAACTCTTCATCATGGTTAGTGACACCAAACACTTTACAAACACATTTCTTAAGTTAAGAACTATAGAAATGATCCCTGAAAGTATAGTCTTAACTTAACTCTGCACCAACATCACACTCCATCCTCACACCAAACCATTACAGTGACGGATGCATAGTTTTTGAATTTTAAAATGTTACTGTCATTCATTTGATTGCAAAGAGATGAGACTAGAAAACATAATTGTAGTTTCACAGTTTATACACAACATGTATTCAAAATCACTACGTTCAATTCCATAATTCATCTAAACTGTGATTATTGATCACCATGACATTAAAACAACTATATCAGGTTATTTTATTATGCATTACAAACAATTGTAAACATTAAACAATATAGTTTAATACAAGGGAAAATACATTTGAACAAGAGTTGTGTTTGATGTTAAAATTCAAACGTTTTTTCAATTATTAACATTCTGACTTAGGTGAGCGACTCACAGCTAGGGGGCGATCTAGGTGGATTGTTGTGGTGTCCTCTTCCACGCTGCAAACAGAAAGCAGTTGAGTGCAGTGAGGGCGTGACACACAAGTCTCATAGAGGCACACCTGACTGGTGCAGGTGCTCGGGGGGCGGAGTCAAACATCCACACTGGGCGTCTCACCACACCTGTCCAAATGTGTCGTCAGTGTTGCACATTTGAGCTCTGGCGGGATCTAAGATGGCGGCACAGGTGTGGCGTGAGATCGGCGTCTCATGGTTGTGTAACCTGATGAAGTTTGACTTGAGAGAAGCAGGTCAGAGAGCAAACCTCCACAAACACATTCAGCCGACTCAGCAGGAAACTTTGAATCAAGTTTCTACATGTGAATTGTCGGCACAAGCTCTTCTGGATTTTTCTTCTACACAAAAGTGGACACAACTTATGTGCACCTGTTCAGCACAAGACGAGTTGATCAAAGCAATACAGTCATATTTAGGACATGAGTTGATCAGGAAACAGAAGGAGAGGTCAGAGATGTTGACCTTTCATAACAGCTGCACAAATGGATTCTTTCTGAGCCTCCACTGACCCTCAATGACAAGTGACTTTACTGAACATTTGGAGTCCAAACACATGTGGACGTTTTCTGTCCATTTATTTGAAGATCAAAACACACAAGAAATGAAGCAGCAGTTCAACTATGTTTGACAAGATTCTTCACCTCTGACATCACAACTGACGCTTCATTAACTAGTGTCTACACACCAGGAAGAAAACACACAAACTATTACATGAACACAAAACTGTCTGTGCGTGTGTGTGTGTGTGTGTGTGTGTGTGTGTGTGTGTGTGTGTGTGTGTGTGTGTGTGTGTCTACACATTCATAAATTTGTCACTGTGTGTCTGATTTTTTTCCGTTTTGGTTTTTGCATGTTTGTACTTCTGTTTGTTATTTGATGTGTAAATACATGTGTTTGTTATCTTTTTATTTGTGTGTGCGCTTATTTTCAGGTTTGTTCAACTGTTTCCGTGAGTGTGTTTGGGTATGTGTGCCTGATTTTGTGTGTCAGTACCTGTTTTTAGACTCTGTTTGTCTGTATATATTTTCCGTGTGTGTATCATTTTGTCTACAGAGACATGTGTGTGTGCGTTAGTTATTGTGTGTTAGTGCTTTTGTCGCGCCAGAGAAGCATGTGTTTAAGTATTTATGTGTGTGCATTTCTGTGTAGTAGTAAAGCACATGTGTGTGTGTTTGTCATTGTGTGTGATTGCTTTTTTGTGTGTGTGCGTGTTTGTGCATTTTTTGCTTTGGTAAAGCATGCGTGTGTGTGTTTGCAGTTGTTTGTGAGTGCATTTTTGTGTGTCAGAGATGCATGTGTGTGCATCCTTGTGTGATGGTGAAGCATGTGTGTGTTTGTGTGTGATTGTGAGTGAGTGCATTATTGTGTTTTAGAGAAGCATGTTTGTGAGTGTTTGTGTGTGTGCATTTATTTGTGTTAAAGTGAAGCATGTGTGTGTGTGTTTGTGTGTGTTTGTGTGTGATTGTGAGTGAGTGCATTATTGTGTTTTAGAGAAGCATGTTTGTGAGTGTTTGTGTGTGTGCATTTATTTGTGTTAAAGTGAAGCATGTGTGTGAGTGTTTGTGTGTGTGAGTGTATTTGTGTGGTACAGAATCGTGTGTGTGCCTTTATCTGTGTGTGTGTGTAGTTTTCATAACGGCTCAGATCACATGACATCCTGATGTGAGTTTCAAACACATTTCCAGTGAAGGAACAAAGATCAGCAGCTCTGACGTCTGCAGAGTCTCAGAAGAAAAAGACGTTTCTTGGTCGATTCCTCCTGAAACACGGAGACAGAAAAATGTATCAACTTGTAAAATCATGCGTGAAGTGAGTCTTGAAGAAAAGTGACAATTATCATCCACTGACTTTAGTCTCTGTCCACGGGCGGATCCTTCAGATGGTCCAGCTCCGAGCTGGGGGCCGCTGTAAGATCACAAACCCTGTTAGCTTGTGTGCTTCTCACCAGCAGATGAAACTAGTGTCAACACTGATGCTAGCATGCTAGCACTCTGTCACATGGTCAACATCTGAGCTGAGACAAGATCATGTACTTACAAGACGAGTCAGAGTCGCCTGAAATGGAAAGAAAGAGGACAAATTACACCTGAAGAAGATGAACATAGAAGAGTTCCTCTGACCTCTTCTCATCTCTGCTGACCTTCTTTGACCTTCTATTCTTTCTCTCCAGTATCTGGAGATGATCTGGATCAAATCACAAACTCTCACCTTTCTTCTTCTTCTTGTAGATGAAGTATCCAACCACTGTGAGCACCAGAGCGGAGGCAGCGACGGCGGCCATGATGATGTACAAGGTCAGGAAAGTCCTGGCTGTGGATGGAGAGCAAAGTAAGTGGAGACATGATCAGGTGACCAGTGTTAGAGACGTGGTGGAGCCTCATTCAGCAGATCCATGCTGACCACACCTGGACTCTCATCTGGATGAAAGAAACCTCTGGAGACACCAAGAAGGTTCTGAAGACTCTTACCGTTGGTCAGGATGTTTGACGGATCCAGTTTGGTGACCACGTCTTCCGGAATGCCGTCCAGTTGAAACACACACTCGTACCTGGACCAGTCGTCAGACGGGAGTTTCAGGTCCACCATGTTCTGGAAGGTTCCGTCAGGGTTGGGGAGGATCTCTCCGTGTTCCACGTCCTCGTGCAGCTCCTCTCCGTCTTTGGTCCAGAACAACATGGCTCTGTCGGGGTAGAAGCCTGTAGCGTGGCAGGTGACCGGAGAGCTGGCTGTCTTCTGGAGGAGAGACACTCGTGGACGCTCTGAAGGGAGAGACACCACACTTCAGAGAGAAAGTCAAAGGATGGACAGAGAATGAAGGAGAGGAGGAGGAGGGAGGACAGGGGTGGAGGTGAGGAAAAGAAGGTAAGAGGAGAGAGAGAGAGAGAGGACATGAGGAGAGAGAGGAGGGAGAGAAGGAGGAAGGAGAGCAGAAGGAGAAGAAGGTCATGGAACTACCTGTTCTCATCAAGGTTTTGCTCCCAAACTTCACAAACTTCTTCAGATCATTTGGACATTCCTGGGTGTAAAAGAACTTTCTATATTTATTCATGCCTTCATTCTGGTCCCACTTGTGTTTGCTGATGACGGCCTGAGGACTCGGAGCGACCCAGGTCAGAGTCTGAAGGTCAAACACGATGAAGTCTTCTCCATCATAGCCGTACTGTTCATAACCTTTGACCTCTCCAGTCTCATCGTCCCACTCACAACCGCTCATCCTCTGAAAGATGTGAACACCTGAGAGAGAAACCAGAGTGAGACCTGATCTACTCCACTGTTTAATACTCCACTGTGATCTACTCCACTGTTTAATACTCCACTGTGATCTACTCCACTGTGGTCTACTCCACTGTTTAATACTCCACTGTGATCTACTCCACTGTGGTCTACTCCACTGTTTAATACTCCACTGTGATCTACTCCACTGTGATCTACTCCACTGTTTAATACTCCACTGTGATCTACTCCACTGTGATCTACTCCACTGTTTAATACTCCACTGTGATCTACTCCACTGTGATCTACTCCACTGTGATCTACTCCACCGTGGTCTACTCCACTGTTTAATACTCCACTGTGATCTACTCCACTATTTAATACTCCACTGTGATCTACTCCACTGTGATCTACTCCACTGTTTAATACTCCACTGTGATCTACTCCACTATTTAATACTCCACTGTGATCTACTCCACTATTTAATACTCCACTGTGATCTACTCCACTGTGATCTACTCCACTGTTTAATACTCCACTGTTGTCTACTCCACTGTTTAATACTCCACTGTGGTCTACTCCACTGTGATCTACTCCACTGTGATCTACTCCACTGTGGTCTACTCCACTGTGGTCTACTCCACTGTTTAATACTCCACTGTGATCTACTCCACTATTTAATACTCCACTGTGATCTACTCCACTGTGATCTACTCCACTGTGATCTACTCCACTGTTTAATACTCCACTGTGATCTACTCCACTGTTTAATACTCCACTGTGATCTACTCCACTGTGATCTACTCCACTGTTTCATACTCCACTGTGATCTACTCCACTGTTTAATACTCCACTGTGATCTACTCCACTGTGGTCTACTCCACTGTTTAATACTCCACTGTGATCTACTCCACTGTGATCTACTCCACTGTTTAATACTCCACTGTGATCTACTCCACTGTGATCTACTCCACTGTTTAATACTCCACTGTGATCTACTCCACTGTTTTATACTCCACTGTGATCTACTCCACTGTTTAATACTCCACTGTTGTCTACTCCACTGTGGTCTACTCCACTGTTTCATACTCCACTGTGGTCTACTCCACTGTTTAATACTCCACTGTGTTCTACTCCACTGTTTCATACTCCACTGTTTAATACTCCACTGTTGTCTACTCCACTGTTTAATACTCCACTGTGATCTACCCCACTGTTTAATACTCCACTGTGGTCTACTCCACTGTTTAATACTCCACTGTGATCTACTCCACTGTTTAATACTCCACTGTTTAATACTCCACTGTGATCTACTCCACGGTTTAATACTCCACTGTGATCTACTCCACTGTTTAATACTCCACTGTTGTCTACTCCACTGTTTCATACTCCACTGTTGTCTACTCCACTGTTTAATACTCCACTGTGATCTACTCCACTGTTTAATACTCCTCTGTTTAATACTCCACTGTTGTCTACTCCACTGTTGTCTACTCCACTGTTTAATACTTCACTGTGATCTACTCCACTGTTTAATACTCCACTGTGGTCTGCTCCACTGTTTCATACTCCACTGTTTAATACTCCACTGTTTAATACTCCACTGTGGTCTACTCCACTGTGGTCTACTCCACTGTGATCTACTCCACTGTGGTCTACTCCACTTTGATCTACTCCACTGTTTAATACTCCACTGTGATCTACTCCACTGTTTAATACTCCACTGTGATCTACTCCACTGTTTCATACTCCACTGTGATCTACTCCACTGTTTAATACTCCACTGTGGTCTACTTCACTGTTTAATACTCCACTTTGATCTACTCCACTGTTTAATACTCCACTGTGGTCTACTCCACTGTGGTCTACTCCACTGTTTAATACTCCATTGTGATCTACTCCACTGTTTAATACTCCACTGTGGTTTACTCCACTGTTTAATACTCCACTGTGATCTACTCCACTATTTCATACTCCACTGTGATCTACTCCACTGTTTAATACTCCACTGTGGTCTACTCCACTGTTTAATACTCCACTGTGATCTACTCCACTGTTTAATACTCCACTGTGATCTACTCCACTGTTTAATACTCCACTGTGATCCACTCCACTGTTTAATACTCCACTGTGATCTACTCCACTGTGATCTACTCCACTGTTTAATACTCCACTGTGGTCTACTCCACTGTGGTCTACTCCACTGTGGTCTACTCCACTGTTTAATACTCCACTGTGGTCTACTCCACTGTTTAATACTCCACTGTGATCTACTCCACTGTTTAATACTCCACTGTGATCAACTCCACTGTGATCTACTCCACTGTTTAATACTCCACTGTGATCTACTCCACTATTTCATACTCCACTGTGGTCTGCTCCACTGTTTCAAACTCCACTGTTTAATACTCCACTGTGATCTACTCCACTGTTTAATACTCCACTGTGGTCTACTCCACTGTGGTCTACTCCACTGTGATCTACTCCACTGTGGTCTACTCCACTTTGATCTACTCCACTGTTTAATACTCCACTGTGATCTACTCCACTGTTTAATACTCCACTGTGATCTACTCCACTGTTTCATACTCCACTGTGATCTACTCCACTGTTTAATACTCCACTGTGGTCTACTTCACTGTTTAATACTCCACTTTGATCTACTCCACTGTTTAATACTCCACTGTGGTCTACTCCACTGTGGTCTACTCCACTGTTTAATACTCCATTGTGATCTACTCCACTGTTTAATACTCCACTGTGGTTTACTCCACTGTTTAATACTCCACTGTGATCTACTCCACTATTTCATACTCCACTGTGATCTACTCCACTGTTTAATACTCCACTGTGGTCTACTCCACTGTTTAATACTCCACTGTTTATTACTCCACTGTGATCTACTCCACTGTTTAATACTCCACTGTGATCCACTCCACTGTTTAATACTCCACTGTGATCTACTCCACTGTGATCTACTCCACTGTTTAATACTCCACTGGGGTCTACTCCACTGTGGTCTACTCCACTGTGGTCTACTCCACTGTTTAATACTCCACTGTGGTCTACTCCACTGTTTAATACTCCACTGTGATCTACTCCACTGTTTAATACTCCACTGTGATCAACTCCACTGTGATCTACTCCACTGTTTAATACTCCACTGTGATCTACTCCACTATTTCATACTCCACTGTGATCTACTCCACTGTTTAATACTCCACTGTGGTCTACTCCACTGTTTAATACTCCACTGTGATCTACTCCACTGTTTAATACTCCACTGTGATCTACTCCACTATTTCATACGCCACTGTGGTCTACTCCACTGTTTAATACTCCACTGTGATCTACTCCACTGTTTAATACTCCACTGTTGTCTACTCCACTGTGATCTACTCCACTGTTTAATACTCCACTGTGATCTACTCCACTGTGGTCTACACCACTGTGATCTACTCCACTGTGATCTACTCCACTGTTTAATACTCCACTGTGATCTACTCCACTATTTAATACTCCACTGTGATCTACTCCACTGTGATCTACTCCACTGTTTAATACTGCACTGTGATCTACTCCACTGTGGTCTACTCCACTGTTTAATACTCCACTGTGATCTACTCCACTGTGGTCTACTCCACTGTTTAATACTCCACTGTTTAATACTCCACTGTGATCTACTCCACTGTGGTCTACTCCACTGTTTAATACTCCACTGTGATCTACTCCACTGTGGTCTACTCCACTGTTTAATACTCCACTGTGATCTACTCCACTGTGATCTACTCCACTGTTTAATACTCCACTGTGATCTACTCCACTGTGATCTACTCCACTGTGGTCTACTCCACTGTTTAATACTCCACTGTGATCTACTCCACTGTGATCTACTCCACTGTGATCTACTCCACCGTGGTCTACTCCACTGTTTAATACTCCACTGTGATCTACTCCACTATTTAATACTCCACTGTGATCTACTCCACTGTGATCTACTCCACTGTGATCTACTCCACTGTTTAATACTCCACTGTGATCTACTCCACTGTTCAATACTCCACTGTGATCTACTCCACTATTTAATACTCCACTGTGATCTACTCCACTGTGATCTACTCCACTGTTTAATACTCCACTGTTGTCTACTCCACTGTTTAATACTCCACTGTGGTCTACTCCACTGTGATCTACTCCACTGTGATCTACTCCACTGTGGTCTACTCCACTGTGGTCTACTCCACTGTTTAATACTCCACTGTGATCTACTCCACTATTTAATACTCCACTGTGATCTACTCCACAGTGATCTACTCCACTGTGATCTACTCCACTGTTTAATACTCCACTGTGATCTACTCCACTGTTTAATACTCCACTGTATTCTACTCCACTGTGATCTACTCCACTGTTTCATACTCCACTGTGATCTACTCCACTGTTTAATACTCCACTGTTTCATACTCCACTGTGATCTACTCCACTGTGGTCTACTCCACTGTTTAATACTCCACTGTGATCTACTCCACTGTGATCTACTCCACTGTTTTATACTCCACTGTGATCTACTCCACTGTTTAATACTCCACTGTTGTCTACTCCACTGTGGTCTACTCCACTGTTTCATACTCCACTGTGGTCTACTCCACTGTTTAATACTCCACTGTGTTCTACTCCACTGTTTCATACTCCACTGTTTAATACTCCACTGTTGTCTACTCCACTGTTTAATACTCCACTGTGATCTACTCCACTGTTTAATACTCCACTGTGGTCTACTCCACTGTTTAATACTCCACTGTGATCTACTCCACTGTTTAATACTCCACTGTTGTCTACTCCACTGTTTAATACTCCACTGTGATCTACTCCACGGTTTAATACTCCACTGTGATCTACTCCACTGTTTAATACTCCACTGTTGTCTACTCCACTGTTGTCTACTCCACTGTTTAATACTCCACTGTGATCTACTCCACTGTTTAATACTCCACTGTTTAATACTCCACTGTTGTCTACTCCACTGTTGTCTACTCCACTGTTTAATACTTCACTGTGATCTACTCCACTGTTTAATACTCCACTGTGGTCTGCTCCACTGTTTCATACTCCACTGTTTAATACTCCACTGTGATCTACTCCACTGTTTAATACTCCACTGTGGTCTACTCCACTGTGGTCTACTCCACTGTGATCTACTCCACTGTGGTCTACTCCACTTTGATCTACTCCACTGTTTAATACTCCACTGTGATCTACTCCACTGTTTAATACTCCACTGTGATCTACTCCACTGTTTCATACTCCACTGTGATCTACTCCACTGTTTAATACTCCACTGTGGTCTACTTCACTGTTTAATACTCCACTTTGATCTACTCCACTGTTTAATACTCCACTGTGGTCTACTCCACTGTTTAATACTCCACTGTGGTCTACTCCACTGTTTAATACTCCATTGTGATCTACTCCACTGTTTAATACTCCACTGTGGTTTACTCCACTGTTTAATACTCCACTGTGATCTACTCCACTATTTCATACTCCACTGTGATCTACTCCACTGTGGTCTACTCCACTGTTTAATACGCCACTGTGGTCTACTCCACTGTTTAATACTCCACTGTGATCTACTCCACTGTTTAATACTCCACTGTGATCCACTCCACTGTTTAATACTCCACTGTGATCTACTCCACTATTTCATACTCCACTGTGATCTACTCCACTGTTTAATACTCCACTGTGATCTACTCCACTGTGATCTACTCCACTATTTCATACTCCACTGTGATCTACTCCACTGTTTAATACTCCACTGTGGTCTACTCCACTGTTTAATACTCCACTGTGATCTACTCCACTGTGGTCTACTCCACTGTTTAATACTCCACTGTGGTCTACTCCACTGTTTAATACTCCACTGTGATCTACTCCACTGTTTAATACTCCACTGTGATCAACTCCACTGTGATCTACTCCACTGTTTAATACTCCACTGTGGTCTACTCCACTGTTTAATACTCCACTGTGATCTACTCCACTGTTTAATACTCCACTGTGATCTACTTCACTATTTCATACGCCACTGTGGTCTACTCCACTGTTTAATACTCCACTGTGATCTACTCCACTGTTTAATACTCCACTGTGGTCTACTCCACTGTTTAATACTCCACTGTGATCTACTCCACAGTTTAATACTCCACTGTGATCTACTCCACTGTTTAATACTCCACTGTGATCCACTCCACTGTTTAATACTCCACTGTGATCTACTCCACTATTTCATACTCCACTGTGATCTACTCCACTGTTTAATACTCCCCTGTGGTCTACTCCACTGTTTAATACTCCACTGTGATCTACTCCACTGTTTAATACTCCACTGTGATCTACTCCACTGTTTAATACTCCACTGTGATCCACTCCACTGTTTAATACTCCACTGTGATCTACTCCACTATTTCATACTCCACTGTGATATACTCCACTGTTTCATACTCCCCTGTGGTCTACTCCACTGTGGTCTACTCCTCTGTTTAATACTCCACTGTGGTCTACTCAACTGTTTAATACTCCACTGTGATCTACTCCACTGTTTAATACTCCACTGTGGTCTACTCCTCTGTTTAATACTCCACTGTGGTCTACTCAACTGTTTAATACTCCACTGTGATCTACTCCACTGTTTAATACTCCACTGTGGTCTACTCCACTGTTTAATACTCCACTGTGGTCTACTCCACTGTTTAATACTCCATTGCGATCTACTCCACTGTTTCATACTCCCCTGTGGTCTACTCCACTGTTTAATACTCCACTGTGGTCTACTCCACTGTTTAATACTCCACTGTGGTTTACTCCACTGTGGTTTACTCCACTGTTTAATACTCCACTGTGATCTACTCCACCGTTTAATACTCCACTGTGGTCTACTCCACTGTTTAATACTCCACTGTGGTCTACTCCACTGTTTAATACTCCACTGTGGTCTACTCCACTGTTTAATACTCCATTGCGATCTACTCCACTGTTTCATACTCCACTGTGATCTACTCCACTGTTTAATACTCCACTGTGGTCTACTCCACTGTTTAATACTCCACTGTGGTCTACTCCACTGTTTAATACTCCACTGTGGTCTACTCCACTGTTTAATACTCCATTGCGATCTACTCCACTGTTTCATACTCCACTGTGATCTACTCCACTGTTTAATACTCCACTGTGGTCTACTCCACTGTTTAATACTCCACTGTGATCTACTCCACTATTTCATACTCCACTGTGATCTACTCCACTGTTTAATACTCCACTGTGGTTTACTCCACTGTTTAATACTCCACTGTGGTCTACTCCACTGTTTAATACTCCACTGTGATCTACTCCACTGTTTAATACTCCACTGTGGTCTACTCCTCTGTTTAATACTCCACTGTGGTCTACTCCACTGTTTAATACTCCACTGTGATCTACTCCACTGTTTAATACTCCACTGTGGTCTACTCCTCTGTTTAATACTCCACTGTGGTCTACTCAACTGTTTAATACTCCACTGTGATCTACTCCACTGTTTAATACTCCACTGTGATCTACTCCACTGTTTAATACTCCACTGTGGTCTACTCCTCTGTTTAATACTCCACTGTGGTCTACTCAACTGTTTAATACTCCAGTCTACTCCTCTGTTTAATACTCCACTGTGGTCTACTCAACTGTTTAATACTCCACTGTGATCTACTCCACTGTTTAATACTCCACTGTGGTCTACTCCTCTGTTTAATACTCCACTGTGGTCTACTTAACTGTTTAATACTCCACTGTGATCTACTCCACTGTTTAATACTCCACTGTGGTCTACTCCACTGTTTAATACTCCACTGTGGTCTACTCCACTGTTTAATACTCCATTGCGATCTACTCCACTGTTTCATACTCCCCTGTGGTCTACTCCACTGTTTAATACTCCACTGTGGTCTACTCCACTGTTTAATACTCCACTGTGGTTAACTCCACTGTGGTTTACTCCACTGTTTAATACTCCACTGTGATCTACTCCACCGTTTAATACTCCACTGTGGTCTACTCCACTGTTTAATACTCCACTGTGGTCTACTCCACTGTTTAATACTCCACTGTGGTCTACTCCACTGTTTAATACTCCATTGCGATCTACTCCACTGTTTCATACTCCACTGTGATCTACTCCACTGTTTAATACTCCACTGTGGTCTACTCCACTGTTTAATACTCCACTGTGGTCTACTCCACTGTTTAATACTCCACTGTGGTCTACTCCACTGTTTAATACTCCATTGCGATCTACTCCACTGTTTCATACTCCACTGTGATCTACTCCACTGTTTAATACTCCACTGTGATCTACTTCACTGTTTAATACTCCACTGTGATCTACTTCACTGTTTAATACTCCACTGTGGTCTACTTCACTGTTTAATACTCCACTGTGGTCTACTCCACTGTTTAATACTCCACTGTGATCTACTCCACTATTTCATACTCCACTGTGATCTACTCAACTGTTTAATACTCCACTGTGGTTTACTCCACTGTTTAATACTCCACTGTGGTCTACTCAACTGTTTAATACTCCACTGTGATCTACTCCACTGTTTAATACTCCACTGTGGTCTACTCCACTGTTTAATACTCCATTGCGATCTACTCCACTGTTTAATACTCCACTGTGGTCTACTCCACTGTTTAATACTCCACTGTGGTCTTCTCTCCTTCTCTGAACTTGTATGATCTACTCCAGTTTCCTCCTCTGATCTACTCTGTATACAAGATTGATGGTTCAGGATGTAAAAAGGTTGAACATGATTCAGTTTAAGGTCAAACATTGATTTTAAAGACAACAAACCTCCAGTTTGGTTGAATCTCTGTTTTGCTATTTCAATGTTGATCTTCTGGACCTGCTGGTGATTATTTAACTTATTTGTGTCTCTCTCCCAGTACTGAGGATCATCTGCTGTGACCTGGATCATCCAGTCTTGTTTGGGTACTTTTCTCCTGGTGTTGCTGTCGTAGTGTTCCACTTCAACTCCGTCCACATAAGCGACAGAAACAAACTCTGGGAAGTTTTTAACTCCAGCAGACGCAGTGTCGAACATCTGCATTGTGTGAATCACTGTGAGACACAAAAACAAAGTTTAGATCTTCTCTGGTTCTGATGACACAACGTTGTGATGCAGCAGAACAATCACATCTTCTACAAAGACAAAGAGGTGAAGAACAGAGGGACAGTCAGCAGTGACACAAAGTTCACGTCCACACACGGACACCAGCAGAACATCCTTCACACTTCACTCTCCAAGAACCCTGGCTAACTGGGACACAACTATAGAAGAAGAAGAAGAAGAAAGAAGAAAAAACGATTAATATTAATAACAATCTGAAATGTAATAAATATTTATAATAAAACAAATAAGGAATAAAGAGAATTAAAAGAATAAATGGATGAATTAAGAAGAAACAGGAGCAACAATGTTGAAAAAGATCAAACAACTAAATTGAAATTGTTTTTAAAAAACGCATAGATAATAAAATATTAAAACCAAGTTCATGGAACAAATCTAAGAATGATTGATAGAATAAAGATCATTGAAGGACATTAAGGTTAATGATGAACTTAAATAACATGAGTTTATATCAGTTTATAAATAACATGTTTCTGAAGATTACTGTTCAACATGATTGTAAATGTTTCATTTAGATATTTTAAGTCCAAACACAAGTTCAGAGCAGCTGCTTCACTGAGTTGCTCCAATAAACTGTGAGATGTGATAATATGTTGAAGTGAGCTGAGCTACAAGGTTGTCTGAACATGCGCACTTAAGAAATGCGACACTTTCTTTGTTTTTATTTCCTCATTTTAGTTCATGATAGACTTGTTTACTAAAGTCAAATCAATGAAAATTGTAAAAGCTCTTCTTGTGAGTCAATGAATCTCCTGATGGCAGCATCGTTTAAAAACAAGTGATCAGCTCATGAAGCAAAACTCTGGAGTCACTTTCTGTTCAGCGTCAAACAAGTTCCTCCGTCAATCAACAGAAGTGACTCAACAGCGCCACCAGGTGAGCACCTGACATTGAGCTCGGATCTACTTTTCTGTGTACGACTTCTTCACGGTTCTGAGATGAAAAGTGAATCAGTGAAACACTTTGACTCCTCTGAGAGTGAAAAGGTCATGAAGGTTGTAGTGAAGAGTATTTGGAGAAATAAAAGGTGACGCAGGTGTGAACACATGAAAGTGGAGGAAGGAGACTCACTCGCAGTTGAGCTGTGGATCCACACAACAAGCACAAACAACACCTTCTTCATCTTCAGCTCTTTTCTGGAGACTAGGATCCAACAAGTCTTCAGGTCGACGAACGAAGTACAAGTGAAAGTAAACAACAGACGCAGGAAGAAATATCTGAGCCAATGAGGATTCAGTGTGACGTCACGTCCAGATGGAAAGTCAAAGTAAACCAAACATGTTATTACGACTATTTTCTGTGACAAAAACTCCACTTTAAACTTTATTATTATTTCTTAGAGTCGTTCTTCTGAACCTTAAAGTCACGCAGAATGTGAACTATGGAATACCAGGAGTGTCAAATTAAAGAGAAGAGAAATAAAAGTGGATTGAATTGCTTTTTATTTTGACATACGATGATTTATATGTATAAATTTTCTTTCCTTCCTTTCTATTCTCTTTTATTCAGAAAAAAAAGTTTTTCTAAAATATTACTATGAAAGTAAAAAAAAAACTAGTTTTTTGTGGAGACGAGAAAAGCTTCTAGTTCCCTCTAGTGGTTCAAACATGACATTGAGCTCAAACAGTAAATACATTTGAATGATTTTCAGTCATTTTCATCAATTCAAGAACCATTTTTATCATTATTTTACGGACAGACTTTCTGTAGTTAAAAAAACACTTGAACTATCTTCAGTTCCCTCCTGGTCAGTGAGCTCTTGGTGCTCTACGATCTCTCCAACATTGTATGGTCTCACAGGAAGTAAAACCCCTGAGTTATCTATTATAACCTCAGGTTCTGCGAGTTGGTGCGAAGCCCTCCAACGGCTTCGCTATGGGTTTACCCCGAGGCACCGCCTCGTCTCTGAGAAAGCTTAATGAACTCGCCACCCAGCAGGGGGCAGTACCTTCCTATAAAGGCGGGCAGCACCCGCCGCACTTTCTCCAACTGAAAACTCAGCGAGAAGGGCGGCCGCTGGGCGACGAGGTTGGAGGGCTTCGCACCAACTCGCAGAACCTGAGGTTATAATAGATAACTCAGGGGTTCTGCTTCATTGGTGCTCCGCCCTCCAACGGCTTCGCTATGGGTTTACCCAAAAGGCGAAGCCTGACGGGATAAATGTACCCCCAGCTGGACGCCGCTCCTGGAGCAGCATCACTAGGGCCCCGCCGGCCCAGGGTCCAATCCCACTTGAGCCGTGGGCCCTGAGGGGGGCACAACAGCGCTCAAGACAGTATGAGCTACTGATCCCGCCGTTACGTCGAGGAGATAGGCCTTAGCGAAGGTAGACGTGGACGCCCAAGAGGCAGCAGAGCAGATATCCTCTGCTGCCACACCCCGCAAAAGAGCCACTGAGGCTGCCACGCCACGGGTGGAATGTGCCCTCAGACCGCTAGGAGCGGATCCACCCGCTGCTCGGTAGGCACGGATAATGGCCGATCTCACCCAATGAGAGAACCTCTGGGGGGAGAGAGCCTCTCCCCGCCGGCATCTACCGTGGCAGACAAAAAGGGCATCAGAGCGCCTAAACTCGGCCACCCGCCGCAAGTAACAGGCCAACGCCCTCACTGGACACAACAGGTGGAGACGCTCCTGACCCGGGTCCGAGTGAGGCGGCGGGTGAAAGGCCCGCAGCGTGAAGGTCGTCGCCCGGAACAAGGAACTCAGAATCTTCGGGCGGAACGCTGGGTTAGGACGCAAAGACACCGAAGACTCCTCAACGCCAAAGGAAAGACACTCAGGGCTAATGGAGAGGGCACAAAGCTCACTTGCTCTCTTCGTGGTTGTTAGTGCCAGAAGGAGCGATACCTTGAAAGACAAGATATCCAATGGGACTTGGTCAAGAGGCTCGAAGGTCGGCCCTGTGAGAGAGTCCAGTACCAACTGGAGATCCCACTGAGGGCTGGAAGGCCTTGCAGGAGGTCGAAGCCTGCAGGCACCCCGCAGGAAACGCGCCACCAAAGGGTGGGCGCGAACCGAAGCACCCTCAAAACCGACATGCCTCGTCGCTATGGCTGATGCGAACACTCTCAGTGTCGCCACAGTCCGCCCGTTATCCAGCAAATGTTGCAGGAAAGACAGGATAGCGGAGACCAAACAAGAGCTGGGGTCCAAGGACCTGTCTGAACACCAGCGGGAGAATATCCCCCACTTTGAGGCATAAAGCCTACGTGTTGATGGGGCCCGGGCGTTCTCCAGCGTGTGGAGAACGTCCGGGTCCAGGGTCCCGATCAGCTCGTCCCGTGCAGGAGCCACACCTTGAGAGGCCGGCCCAGCACCGGGGGCGCTGTCAGTGTCCCCCCCCGCCTGACACAGGGCAGCGGGGCCCCAAGGGATGGCCCACGGGGCCCCGACCGCCATGCGCACCAGCTCTGGGAACCAGAGCGCCCCCGGGGAGTCTGGTGCCACTAGAATTAACCTCAGCCCCCCCCGCCTCGTCCTCCGAATCAGGGGGAGAAGGAGCCGCGGAGGAGGGAAGGCGAACAGCAGACCGACCGGCCACCTCGAATGGGCTAAAGCGTCCACGCCTAGTGGGGGGCGGTCCGAAGCCCTGAGGGAGAACCAAAGAGGGCATTTGAAGTTCTCCTTGCTGGCGAAGAGGTCTGCAACCGGGTGACCGAATCGAGACCAGATCTCGCTTGCCACTGCCTCGGACAGACCCCATTCGTCCTGGACGGCCCCCCTCGACAGTCTGTCCGCTACTGCATTCAGCTCGCCCGGGACGTGCTGGGCTCTGAGCGAAAGCAGGTGACAGTCCGCCCACAGCCAAATCTTCCTTGCCACACACAGAAGGGCTGGGGATCTGACTCCACCTTGGCGATTTACGTACGCCACGGCGGTGGAGCTGTCTGAAAATACTAGGACGTTGGACTGTGACAGTTGGGGAGAGAGGTGAAGCAGGACATTGTGAATTGCCTTCAGCTCTAGCCAGTTTATGTGTCTGAGCACCGGACTGCTCCAGACCCCACTGGCATAGGCCTGACCCGAGGTGCCTCCCCAACCTGTCAGGGAAGCGTCTGTGAACACTTGAGTGTAACGAAGGACGCAACCCAATGGAACTCTCCGCCTGAGGTTGGCGTGAGAGTTCCAGAACTGGATGTCCTGCAAAACCCGAGCGGGAAGGCGCACTTTCCGACCTCTTTCCCGCTTGAGGTCTAGCTTGAGACGACCAAACCATCTCTGAAGCTCCCTCATGTGCAGCAAGCCCAGCCGAACAACCGTGTGGGCTGCCGCCATGAGCCCCAGGAGGGACATAACAGTGCCTGCTGTTGTCACGTGACACCGAGCTTCCAGCAACTGTGTTGTCAGTCGGAGAATGGGCTGGATACGCACGTCCGGGAGGCGCGTGAACCCTCTTCGAGTTCAACAGTACCCCCAGGTAAACTAACTGTTGAGCTGGAGTCAGAGCGCTCTTGCTGAGGTTCACTGTGAACCCCAGGGTGGCAATATGGCTCAACACCTTCTGTGTGTGAGCGTAACTTTCTGCCTCTGACCTGGCAAGGATCAACCAGTCGTCCAGATAGGTCAAGATCCTTACCCCACTCACTCTCAAAGGCTCCACTGCCGCTTCCACACACTTGGTGAAGGTCCTGGGTGCCAGAGAGTAGCCGAACGGAAGTCGAGTGTACTGAAACACCCGACCCTCGAGGGCGAAACGCAAGTACTTTCGATGTCTCTTGACTATCGGTATGTGAAAGTACGCGTCGGTCAGGTCGATAGATGTCATCCAATCTCCTGGACATACACCTGAAAGCAGTTTCTTGACCGTCAACATGCGAAACGGGCGGGTAGCTATGAACTTGTTCAAATAGCTGAGGTCCAGAATGGGCCTCCAACCCCCGGTCTTCTTCGCCACGAGGAAGTACCGGGAGTAAAACCCTGACATCATCTCGGCTGCAGGGACCAGTTCTACGACCTCCTTCTGCAGCAGAGTAGACACCTCGTTTCTCAGACAGGATAGTTTCTCCTGCTCCACCATACGCGTCCAGAGAATCCCTGAAAAACGCGGGGGTTGACGGGCAAACTGTAGCGCATAGCCCCGCCTGATTACTCCCCCCAGCCAAGTGGGTCCTAGAAGTAAAACCAGGCGACTCCAAGCCGAATAATGTTCTGTCAGAACCGCAGCCCTGGCGAACCTTGGGTAGTCCTCCGGCCCGCCCCCCATGGACGGGCCGTAGACGAAAGGGCATCACACAAGCCGCGTCTCTATCTCTTGAATCCACAGAGCATGTACTCGAGTTGGATTCACTAGAACCCCCACTCTCATACATAAAAGCCGGCTCTGTGGGAGAAGCGCGCAAGTGCGCGTGAGACACCTCAGATGCGCGTCGTGCGTGTTTCCTTCCCCCCCCGGAAGTCTTCCCAACTCCCTGAGCACTTCTTAGTGTCACCGGAGCTGACAAAACCCGCGATGTGGAGGAAAGCGCTGGAGAATTAACCCGGAGCTGAAGTGAGTTAGGTCGCGCGCGCGTCGGCACCGCATCACTCACCCGGTCCCGTACATTCTCCAGCCCCGCTGGCGGTCCCGATCTGTTCGTCACTCGTGAGATCCGACCGCCACGCACCTCTCCAGTTGATCGACCAGACGGGACGGAAGTTCCTCGCCCTCGCCTGGTCTCAGAACGGCGAAAAAACTCGCGCGTAAAAACACCAGGTTGCGTCAGTTCCATGGCGCTTCTCCGCCGCCAAACGTGACGTCCTCCACGGTGCCAGTGTTTGTAGACAGCGCTGTGGGGAAAGGAACAACCTCCGGTTAACATAGACATGTCCGGACAAGTTCCACTCACCTCATCAGCTGTCACGCTCTGTCGGGCACGAGCGCTGGTCGACGCGGAAGTAAACACAGCTGATTCAGCCGGTCTCGCGGACCTCTGCTCGTCTGTAAACAAAACACATGTGGTTGGAGTCTGCCCCTCATTCGTGTGGACAGACTCCGTTATTGCAGTCTCGGTATGACCCGGACGAAGGGGTTTAAAACCTCCTTCGGACTGTGTTATGAGAGGAAAATCACGCCGTCTATGACCGGCGGAGCATGTTAGCTTAGCATTAGCGGCGAAAGTTTCTAATGACGCCTGTGAATACGTCACACTCACAGGCGGAAACACATGCACGCTACCAACATCTCTCTCAGAACGAACCACAGAAAACGTCATACGTTCTCTTGTTTTATTCCCGACACATTCCCTTGAATGAATAGGGTGGAGGAGCCCTCGGCCGTCGACTCTGCTGCGGCTGCTGGCTCCCCGGCTCGCGCTGCGGATCTTGGCGACGCTCACTCGTCGCACGCCGCCGCTGTTGCCGATGTTGTTGGTGCTGCTGGGGTGGCTGGTCTCTGGTGACGCTTCCCCCCAGCACCAGATGATGATGCCGACGAACGGGATCTCCGTCTCCGCGTATCCCCGTCGTGCATCGTCATCACGCCAAACGTGACGTCATCCATGACGTTTCTCCGCCAAACGTGACGTCATCCATGGCGCCGGGATTTTCTTGACAACGCTCATCGGCGGTCAAACCCCGTCAGCGCATGTCAACACGGAAGTAAACACAGCTGATCAAGCCGGTCTCGTGGACATTTGCTTATCAGGCCGACGAACGGGATCTTCTCCGCGTATCCTCGTCGCGCCTCGTCATCACGCCCATGCAGGTGATGGCGGAGCTGCGCCGCCTCCTGCCGGGCCATTCCTCTCAATGGTGCGTCCGTTCCATGGCGTTTCTCCGCCAAACGTGACGTCATCCATGACGTTTCTCCGCCAACGTGACGTCATCCATGACGTTTCTCCGCCAAACGTGACGTCATCCATGGCGCCGGGATTTTTTTGACAACGCTCATCGGCGGTCAAACCCCGTCAGCGCATGTCAACACGGAAGTGAAGTAAACACAGCTGATCAAGCCGGTCTCGTGGACATTTGCTTATCTGGAAACAAAGCACATGGTTGAGTCTGCCCTTCATTCGTGTGGACAGACTCCGTTATTACAGTCTCGGTATGACCCGGACGAAGGGGTTTAAAACCTCCTCCGAACTGTGTTCTGAGAGGAAACTCTCGCCGTCTATGAACGGCGGAGCATGTTAGCTTAGCATTAGCGGCGAAAGTCTCTAATGACGCCTGTGAATACGTCACACTCACAGGCGGAGCCACATGCACACTAATACCTCTCAAGTGAACCCGTCGAGTGCTGCAGGAGGGCCATGAGACCTGCAAGAGATACTCACCTGATCGCTCTCGCATACCCCATGGTCGACTCCATGCAGCGAGCCAGTCGTCCTCCTCGTCGACATCTGTTCATGATCGATGGACGACTCAGCTCGACTCATCAGGGCCCAACACGTTGGAACGTGAGCTTGTCGAGTGCAGCGCACAGGACTGCCGTGTTGTTTTCTTAAACAACACGGCAGTCCTGTGTTGATCATAATCATGATCTGAGGCGGCGTGGGTCGACAAGCCTCGAACGCTTCCCAACACTGTCAAAAGCCGTGGGAAGCGCTCGGAAGGCCACATAATCATCCCGTGTGATTTGGGCCTCTAGGCAAAACGAAGCAGACATGTGTGTCTCCTCTTCAGGGAGTCTTCGTGCACACATGGTTCACTTCAATATTCATTCGCCATCATTACATTCCACTGTCAGGAGCTTTCTCGCTGAGTTGAAAAAGGAGAAAGTGCGGCGGGTGCTGCCCGCCTTTATAGGAAGGTACTGCCCCCTGCTGGGTGGCGAGTTCATTAAGCTTTCTCAGAGACGAGGCGGTGCCTCGGGGTAAACCCATAGCGAAGCCGTTGGAGGGCGGAGCACCAATGAAGCAGAACACAGTCTTCTCTTTCAGTCAGACAAGCCTACTCTTGGGATGAAGGTTTTTGATCATCCATTGTGCCGACCAAGGCTTTTCTATGGTTTTCCACCAGTGTTTCCTCTTTCCTCTTGAGAACAGTGAGGCTCGAGGGTTTGAGGTTGATTTTAGTGGCACCAGAAGCTCCAACAAATCACTGGTTCCTCAACTGGTTGGCTCTACAACAAACTGAAGAAATGCTGACTCTGCTCTCTGTTCTAATGTTGACCACAAACTGTTCTTTGTACTGTAGTTCACAGAAATAAATAATATTTTACTCAACATTATTCATTAAATGACATTTGTTTCTTATAATATTAACTTTACTCCATGTTTTGTAATAATGTAGGAACTTACTTTGAAAGCTTTATGGTTCATGTGTTTGATATAAACATACATTTCATGTTGTGTGTTTAATAGTGATGTGTTGATGAAGCCAAATGAAACAGTGTCATGTTGTTTAGAGGTCAGTAGGTGGCGCCATCAGTTTAAAAATGATGTGATGTTTCATTAGAAAAATTGTTCAAAACAATGGAGAATAGTGCAGAGACCGCCAACTAGTGGAAAAATAATGACACTGCTTCATGAAGAATACTTACAAAGTATATTATTAATTGACATTTGTTTATTCTAATATTGACTTTACTACGTGTGTTTTTTAAATAATGTAGAAACCTAGTTTGAAAGTATTGTGGTGCATGTGTTTGATTTGTAAATACATTTCATGTTGTGTATTTAATGTGAATCACACAGTATCATGTTTGTTCAACTAAAATAAAAAATCAACCATCACTATAATAGTTTGGTGTGAGGATGGAGTGTGATGTTGGTGCAGAGTTAAGTTAAGACTATACTTTCAGGGATCATTTCTATAGTTCTTAACTTAAGAAATGTGTTTGTAAAGTGTTTGGTGTCACTAACCATGATGAAGAGTTGTGATATTCCTTCCTGAGTGTGAAGCAGACAGAGAATAATGATTGACTTCATATGTTCTCTGTCATTGATGATCCTTCTTTACTTCCTTGTGCAGTATTGAGAGGAATATGATCAGAGTGGTTGTTATGTACAATACAATATATGAAAACATTTGTATCTGTTAATCTACATCTCTACTGTCTCCTTGAGCAGATACATACAACTCTCCACTGGAGGTAGATGCTCTTGCTCATTCATTGTGGTCACTTTAATCTTTTCCACTACAGTGTTTCCTCCTCCTGCTCTTGAGGAGAGTGAGAGGTTTAAGGTTCATTTAGTGGCTCCAGCAAAAACAAGCCCTCATCTCTGTGACAGACTGCTTTGACCAGAAGAGTGGTGAAGGTCTGATGAAGCTTCATGAAGCAGTGTCATTATTTTCCACTAGATGGTGCTCTCTGCAATATTTTCCTTTGTTTTGAACAACTGTTTTAATTAAACATCACTTTTTTTTCTTCTTTCGTTTAGACAGTATTTATATTCTTACACAATTGACACCAGAGAGTTTAGTCTGAAGAATTTACTAGTTTACTGTAAATCTATTGAATTCCTAAAAAATCAGGCATCCTGGAGAAAAAAGTTCTGTTCATAAACAATGCATTTATTTATCTGATTAATTTCACAACAAAGTTATCAGCAAAAATATATCTCAACAACCATATCAGTAATAGTTGTACGTGTGTTTAAATATTCAGGTTTTTATCAAAATACAAACACATATCTCTACTAGTCTCACAAATCAATGAATCTGACAAATAAAAGTTTCTGCTTCTGTATCCTTTAAGCAGAAATGATGCCAAACTTGATGGTTTGTTAGAGCAAATGAATCCTAAAGCTTTAGTTAAGGATGAACTACTCTAATGGAAGTCTTCAGTGGTTCATGAGGCTTAATCTCACCATTACTGCTAAACTCATAGAAACGTTTGAAATTTAACCATCTTGTTATGAACCAACAACCACTCTGATCATATTCCTCTCAATACTGCACAAGGAAGTAAAGAAGGATCATCAATGACAGAGAACATATGAAGTCAATCATTATTCTCTGTCTGCTTCACACTCAGGAAGGAATATCACAACTCTTCATCATGGTTAGTGACACCAAACACTTTACAAACACATTTCTTAAGTTAAGAACTATAGAAATGATCCCTGAAAGTATAGTCTTAACTTAACTCTGCACCAACATCACACTCCATCCTCACACCAAACCATTACAGTGACGGATGCATAGTTTTTGAATTTTAAAATGTTACCGTCATTCATTTGATTTCAAAGATATGAGACTAGAAAACATACTTTGTAGTTTCACAGTTTATACACAACATGTATTTATAATCAAAAGGTTATCTCTGTAACCAAGGTTCTACGATGATGTGTGACACTCTCTATATGATGATATATATGATTCTATGGATAACCTCTCTTGACCCTGACTCTGAAAAAGAACGATGCATTCACCAATGCTTTCCATGTGACCTGCACTGAAACACACCAGTAATATATTCATGCAGCCTGGTGCTTGAATCATGTCAAGTTATAATTGTTGTTGACTTTAACATCCATGTGGATATGGTTCATGACAGCTTGACAACTACGTTCAATTCCATAATAGAATCAATTGTCTTGATGGTTGACTGTTTCAACCACACCTTAGATCTTGTTCTAGCAAACAGACCCTGAAGTTAAAAATCGCAAATGTTTCTCCTCAGAACTCAGTTAATCTGACCATTAAGTATTAAATTGTTAAAAACAAAGGAAGGAACGAAGTGCAGAGACTGCCATCTAATGGACTCTGAAAATAATGACACTGCTTCATGAAGCTTCATCAGAACATCTCTGCTCTTCTGGTCACATCAGCCTGTCACAGAGATCAGGGATTAGTTTTGCTGGAGTTCCCTGTCAGAGACTCACACAATCCTCAGGTCTGGGTTTATTTCTTTTAAGTCTTTGTCAGTTTACTTCTCCTCTGGATCCACAACTTGAATACTGGGTATGATCTTTGACCTCTTGTGTCCCGGCAGCTCCAGGTTCTGCTCCGTGATGCTGCTTTCATCCTCAGAATCCCACGACTCTGAAGAGTCTACATCATATGTGTCAAACTCAAGGCCCGCGGGCCAAATGTGGCCCGCCTGCCTTACCTTGACCAATGAGCAAAAAAAACAACTTGAAAAAACACACACACACACACACACACACACACACACACACACACACACACACAGGTGAAGGCGAATACATGTTTGTGCTTCAAGGAGAAAGGCCTGTATGTCTTTTGTGTTATGAGGCAGTGTCGGTTGTCAAAGAGTACAATCTACGCCGGCATTTTGACACCAAACACAGAGCCAAGTATGCCACATTTACTTATTTTAAGAACATGACCAATGGATGGTGGAGAGGATCCACTTGGTGTGTTCAGGATCTACTCATCCACAAGAATTGACAGCCAATATATAAGCTGGGGAACCTAAAAACGTGACCAATAACTGGTTGTGAACTGAGACTGTCTTTCTTGTTGGGACATATAAAGACTCAACAATCTGATTTTCCTGCAATTGATTTATTTTTTGCTTGTGATGACAATTGTGACGACACATGTGCATCAACAAGGAAAAAGTTGCTTGTCAGACTTATTTTAGTTGCAACTTATTAGTCTTGAGCTGTAAGTTTTGACTTGTTTTTATGTGTAGAAATGTATTTAGTACCACATGCAAGGCTGAGTGCAGCCATTTTTATTTTATTGTAAAATGCTACATCACACATGTTAGCAGCTCACAATTGTTGGTTTTACAGTAGCTATGACCTCAAGTAATACATTCAAAGTCATTTAACATTAAGGAGTAGTTACATTTATTTTACATTAGCTTACATTTAGCTACTGTTGTGAATTTGGAAATCAGGCAGTCGGAGAATTTTAAAAGTTTAAAAACAAAATGCTTTATTTCAAGCTTAAGAGCAGATATATGCCGGCAGTCCAACGTGCACGGACCTAAGCGGAACAACCTCTCAGGTGAGCTGATGTTCAGAAAAGGATACCTAAGCAGAGTGCGCAGACTCGTTTGTACGAGAATCTTGAGATTAACATTGGTCAAAATCAAAGATGCAGGCGGTCGTTGTTTAGCGATACGCGGCCTGGTTGGAGCACTTGGATCCTTCCTTCGCCGTTGCTCCCCGTTACGGGTGGGTCCATCGGTGTCTCTCGGTGTCAAGCCCCAAGTCTAATTGTCATGTTCCTGTTCTGACGGTTACCAGGGTACCGTTATCAACTGACATGCCGATGGTTATGAAACAGGGAGGTTCCTCTCGCTGACCTCGGATCCTTCGGTGCAGTGTCGGGGCTGAGTGCCAATGTTCGTGTGTTTGATCACCTCAGTAGTTTTCCAGAAAACATAATGTTGCATAGTATTGCAGTTATATAAGCATAGCACGTATAACACATTTGTATGAATAAATTAAAAGAATATCCCCTTTAATGATTAAGACCCGCACATGTATTTTACTCATTAAATCCCCCTTTTGCTACCCGCGCTTAAGAACGTGAGTCAAAATACATATCTGTGAATAAATGTTACCAGCGCTAAGTATGTGAGTCAAAAAATACATATCTGTGAAAAAACGCTACCAGCGCTAAGTATGTGAGTCAAAAAATATATGAAATTAATGCCATCCATTGTCATAAGTGCTGTCATGCATGGGTTCAGGTTCTATGTCTGATCCATCATACGGTAGGCGTTCAGGGGGTGGGTAGACAACCACTCCATCGATGGTAAGGAACGCCCCGTCAATGGTGGACACATCACTGCTCTCAGCGTCACTGTTGTCAGCATCCCCATCAGAGTTCTGAGGGAGTAAAGGAAATAGGCCACCAGGTGGGTCGGTGGGCTTCTCCTTGGACACGGCAGTGACGATCAGGCGGCTGGACAGCTCAATTTTGAACTAGCACAAACCTTAGCTATCTTAGCTTTAAGTGTCTGATTAGCTCTTTCAACGAGGCCTTGAGATTGAGGATGATAGACTGACCCATAACTGTGAGTAATCCCTAGGCTTTGTTCGATCTCATGCAACATGGAGTTATTGAAATGTGTTCCATTATCGGACCGAATGCGTCTAGGAACCCCATATCTGGGGATGAGTTCTGTTTGTAGCCATTTAACAACTGTTTTGGCATCTTCATGTCTGGTGGGAATAGCTTCCACCCATCGAGAAAATCTGTCTACCATTTCCAACATGTATCTCTTACCCTGCACCCTTTGTTCTATTCCCATATCAGTATAGTCTATACTAATATCTTGGAAACAAGCTGTAGGTACTGGATAAGAGCCCATTGGTGTTTTAAATGGTTTCTTTGGGTTGTGTTGACCACAAATAGTGCATTCTTCACAGAACAGTTTAGAGATGCTTTCTAAATGTTGGTGCCACCACAGGGCACTTATGCGCAAGAATGTCTGTCTTTGCCCTTCATGGGTCTTTCCATGCGCTTCTGGTAGGAGTAGTTGGACAAGTTTGGCAGGTGCAACGATTCTTCCATCATGTGACCTCCACAAGCCTGTGGGGTCTTTGGTTCCACCTTTTCTTGTCCATTCTGACCATTCATATGGACCTGCAGCTTCTTGGAGTTCCTTGAGTTGTTTCAGCGTTAGCCTGTTGTCGTCTGGTTCTGTTGGTTTGAGAATCATAATACCTGCTCCATAGCCTCCGGCTTTCTTGGCTTCGTCCGCATAGTCATTGCCTCTGGCTATTCTAGAGTTACTGTAACGATCATGACCTTTGCACTTCATGACAGCAACTTCTTTGGGCTGCGACACTGCTTTGACCAGTCTTTGAATGGCATCTTGGTGACGAATGGGAGTGTTGTTAGCAGTCATGAATCCTCTTCATTCCCATATTGGTGCATCTACATGAATTGCTCCATGAGCGTAGGCTGAGTCAGTGTAAACATTAGCAGTCTGTCCTTCTGCATAAGTGAGTGCTTGAATGAGCGCCTCGATTTCAGCCAACTGAGCTGATGCTGGTTGTGGAATAACTCCTTCTTTGACAGTGTGGATCGAGCCGTCCGGCATTGTTGAACTACTGCATATGAGGCTCTGTTCAGGCCATCACATCCTCTGTAGCAACATCCATCTGTGTAAAGCCATATGGTGCCTATAATGGAGTGTTTAGGAGGTCCCTCCTGATCTTGTTTTCCATTATGGCGAGTTCTTCACAGACATGTGGTTCACCTGATCCAAAGTTACCTGCCATGTTTCTGTCGGCTGTGACATAGGTGATGTGGGGTTGAGTGCATGTACGCTGGATTTTTGTTTTTCTTGCTGTGGAGAAAGTAAACTCTTTGCTTGTTAGGAAGGCTGACACTCCATGGTTAGTGTGGATCTCAAGAGGGTGGCACATAACAATATGTGCTGTTTTAGCAATGTTTTTTGCTAGTGCTGCAATGTACCTTGTACAGGCCGGCTGGCCTGCTTCGATGGCGTCCAGTTTTGATGAGTGATATAATAACACTCTTCCTTCTCCCCCTTTTTTCTGATACAATACTCCATGAAGATGAGAGTATTGTTCAGAAACATCAAGATGAAATGGTAACTTGTAGTCCGGGGGCATGAGAGCTGCTGCTTGGGCCAATACCTGTTTAATATCCGTAAAGGCCTTTTCCGCCTCAACTGTCCAGTTGAGGTCTGCAGTCAAGTTTCTTGCGCCAACCTCACTGATCAAAGCTCTCAGCGGGGCAGTTCTTGGTGAGTAGTCAGGAATATAGGACCTGCTGTATCCTGTCAGACCCAAGAACGAGAGCATACCTGAGACAGTGGTGGGCTTAGGGTGATGCAGGATAGATTGTCTGTGTGCTGAAGATACGCCAAGTCCTTCAGCGGAGATGAGTCGTCCCAGGAATGTCACTTCTCTGCGGCATAACTGGACTTTTTCTTTCTTTATCTTGTAACCCTTCTTCTGTAGCAGTTTAAGCAGATCTTCGGAGGCAGACAAGCAAAGTTCAGCCGTCCTTCTTGCTGGAAGATCCATTGTGTCTCGGGTCCTGCTGGTAGAAATGCTGAGAAGAGACATTCGGCTGCCGTGTGTATCTGGTACGACTAGCGTCTTCATTGGACCTACTTCTTCTCCTTGGGACACGGTTCGCTGAGTTATTCTGTAAATGATGAGCAATTGTTTCATCCCTTAGTTATTTTATGGTTAAATTCTCACACTTATATTTCCTGTCTCTCCTGTGGTTCCCTCCAACCTGCTCAAAAATCTTCCCATTTCATCCACTCTGGTCTTCATGTCATTCAAAGTTATGACTTCCTCAATGCAAACTGTACCAGTGGTGGTTTGCAGTATGAGGGCTTGGACAGCAGATGGCGCTGTTGGCTGGATCTGGACCTGCTCAAGAAATGGATTGTGGGCGGAGAGGTGAGTGGGTGTACCAAGTGTAGTATATGGAGGCGGAGGAGGTGGAGTAACATCGGAGGTATCAGGTTGCGTGATGTAATCATCAAGACTGGTTGTTGGCGCGGGTGCAGATGTAGAAATCTTTAGTTTAGCGAGGGTGGGGTACAACCCAGCATGGGCGTATCCGGCTTTTTTGTCTTTCTGGGAGGGTGCGTCTGCAGTTTTTGCTTTGGGCTGTAAGTGGCGCTGTTCATAGCACGTCTGAATTATTACTCCTCCTACTCTTGATTCTGCTTTTACCATCTCAAAATGTTTTCTGGCAGATGTCTTTTTTATTATTCCACCAGCAGATTCCTCTTCTGTTGCATCTATTTTTGCTTTAAGATGCCTTTCTCTGAGATCTTTAGCTATGATCTCGAGGGCTTTTTGATTGAGGGGCCCTCCAGCTCCCATCCAGCCTTCAACCGTCCATCTATTTAACAGTTTATCCACTACTTTCCCATCCCCCTTATCATAATCCTTACTTACTTTAACCTTAGCTTTTATTCTTTTAGCCCACTGATCCCCCACATTCGCCATTTTAGGTGTGCTCGGTGGACAACACAACCACCGTGTTTTTTTTGTTTTTTTTAAGTAACTTGCTGTGTCCCGAACACCCTACGCACACACAAATTAAGCAAACAGTAAATCTGTTTTTTTTTTGTTTTTTTTAAACAGATTATTGTTTCTTGAACTCACACAATCCGCACAGTTTGTCACAATCCGCACTGTTTATTTAGTTTTTGTTAAATCCCAGCACTAATCCAATAAGAATGCTTAGAATAGCGACCATGAATATTACGAAAATTAGTAAATTTGTTTTCCACACACTCCGCAAATCTTTCTTCAACCCTTCAATCTGATCAAAAATCAATTCAAGTGTAACTTCACCGTTTCCTTCTTCTTCAGTCAAACCAAATCTACTCCAAAATCTTTCTTCTGCTACTAGATCAGAATCTATAACAACAGCTTGTGATTCGGAACTTAATTCTTGTTGATTTACTAGAAATGTGTTCAAATCTGGGTTTAATTCAATTTCAAACAACTCCATGCCATGTTAAATTTTGATGAATCAAACTAATTCAACGCTTCTCCCATGTCTCTGTCAAAAAGTAAATCGTCAACTCCCAATTCAATGATATTCCCGTCTCCTTCAACCTCAACCTCAATATTTTCAACTATAACCTCTTGAACTTGTTCCGGAACTGGTTCCACTCATTTACCAAATTTGAAATATATTGTATCACAACCACTGCCACCGCACTGTTTTCTCTTACAGCTACGCCTGGTCTCGAAAGAATTGTGTGTCGTCAAATATTTTCTAATGTATTACAACCGCAGCCAACGCCCTGTTTTCTTAACAACCAGGTCTGGTCCCGAAGGAGTTGTAAGACCACCGCCTCTCTATCGGCAGACCACGGTGGGTCCCGGAGGACACTTTATTTCTCTTATTCTTCTTCTCTTAGTATTTGATTTCCTTTGTCTTTCAAACTCTCTTTTAAACCTTAAATAAACAGGACATTCGGAATTTATCTGCTCAAAATGTATCCTTAGCACGTTTAACTTTTAACTTAAGTCTTCATACTCACACTCTATTGTACTATTGATCACACAATTTGGTATATTCAATCACAGAATTTGATTATAACATGTTTCTGCTTACCTCTTTTAGTAGAGCTCTGGTGATCAAGTTCCCGAGTATGGGCAGAATCCTCTCCGGATCTCGGCTGGCCTTCTGGCTCGTTCCGACTCCGTCTGGACGGGACGCCGATCTTTGAGTCGAGTCCTTGGTCCGTTCGTTATCAAACCATCCTCTGCTACCAAAGTTTGTTGTGAATTTGGAAATCAGGCAGTCGGAGAATTTAAAAGTTTAAAAACAAAATGCTTTATTTCAAGCTTAAGAGCAGATATATGCCGGCAGTCCAACGTGCACGGACCTAAACGGAACAACCTCTCAG
Organism: Callionymus lyra; assembly: GCF_982586985.1. Classification (NCBI taxonomy): domain Eukaryota; kingdom Metazoa; phylum Chordata; class Actinopteri; order Syngnathiformes; family Callionymidae; genus Callionymus; species Callionymus lyra. The sequence continues at coordinate 5,489,223 of NC_141824.1, forward strand.
GTGAGCTGATGTTCAGAAAAGGATACCTAAGCAGAGTGCGCAGACTCGTTTGTAAGAGAATCTTGAGATTAACATCGGTCAAAATCAAAGATGCAGGCGGGCGTTGTTTAGCGATACGCGGCCTGGTTGGAGCACTTGGATCCTTCCTTCGCCGTTGCTCCCCCTTACGGGTGGGTCCATCGGTGTCTCTCGGTGTCAAGCCCCAAGTCTAATTGTCATGTTCCTGTTCTGACGGTTACCAGGGTACCGTTATCAACTGACATGCCGATGGTTATGAAACAGGGAGGTTCCTCTCGCTGACCTCGGATCCTTCGGTGCAGTGTCGGGGCTGAGTGGTAATGTTCGTGTGTTTGATCACCTCAGTAGTTTTCCAGAAAACATAATGTTGCATAGTATTGCAGTTATATAAGCATAGCACGTATAACACATTTGTATGAATAAATTAAAAGAATATCCCCTTTAATGATTAAGACCCGCACATGTATTTTACTCATTACTACATTTATAAGTTACATCTGGCCCTTTGAGGGCAGCCATTATGATGATGTGGCCCCTGGTGAAAACCAGTTTGACACCCCTGGTCTACATAGTCACTCTCAGACCCACTTAGTTCCACCAACGCCACCTCCTGAAGATGTTCACACAAGTCATGAGATTTAGAGTGAGCTCCACGTTTGAATTCAAGAACACAAATCAACACTAACCATCTCAACTCTTCCATCTGCTGCTTCAGTCTCTTGTCTTCTCTGCCATTTGTGGAAGGAAACTCTGCAGCCGGCTCAGAGAAACATCTGTATATATTGATGTATCAACTTTTTCTCACACCCCGAGTGGTTTGTAAACATGCAAGACGGACATAAACGATGTATTTCAAACAGGAAATTATACTTTTATTTTGTCCATCAGTCTGAGGCGACCTACCTGAGCGACGTGGCGGCAGATAAAGGCGAGGAGGAGCCGTGCAGAAGCTGACCCGTCCAGTGCAGCTGCCAGGACCAGACCTCAGCTCTGTCCTGTGACGACTGCAGAGCTAATGGCTTCAGCCACACACACACTCTGGAGAAGGAACGTTCACCATCTCTAAACGCTTTATCTGACTTGTCGTGAATCCAACTATGAACATGTGACTGAGAACGACTACGACTTCCTGTTGACGATCTATTCTATTTCCTGTGATTCTGGTGAAACGTGTGCCTGAGAATGTTTTCTGTCTGAATTGTGGAACTAAAGCATTTGCTCAGTCTTCACCAGGACCAGATTAAAAGTATCTTGTATCACAGTTGTCTTGGTTTGGACCTGCATGATGATGAACTCACGTTTGTAAATGACTTGTAACGTAACACATCCATATCACAGCAAATAAAAAAACACGTCTTGACCAGCGGTGGACAATTTATAATGAGGTCAAATTAAATACTGTTGACGAAACAAAATGTAGAATAAAAAACTAAATTAATCTAAACTGTGATTATTGCCATGACATTAAAACAACTATATCAGGTTATTTTATTATGCATTACAAACAATTGTAAACATTAAACAATATAGTTTAATACAAGGGAAAATACATTTTAACAAGAGTTGTGTTTGATGTAAAAATGAAAATATTTATTAAATTATAAAAATGTTGACTTAGGTGAGCGACTCACAGCTAGGGGGCGATCTAGGTGGATTGTTGTGGTGTCCTCTTCCACGCTGCAAACAGAAAGCAGTTGAGTGCAGTGAGGGCGTGACACACAAGTCTCATAGAGGCACACCTGACTGGTGCAGGTGCTCGGGGGGCGGAGTCAAACATCCACACTGGGCGTCTCACCACACCTGTCCAAATGTGTCGTCAGTGTTGCACATTTGAGCTCTGGCGGGATCTAAGATGGCGGCACAGGTGTGGCGTGAGATCGGCGTCTCATGGTTGTGTAACCTGATGAAGTTTGACTTGAGAGAAGCAGGTCAGAGAGCAAACCTCCACAAACACATTCAGCCGACTCAGCAGGAAACTTTGAATCAAGTTTCTACATGTGAATTGTCGGCACAAGCTCTTCTGGATTTTTCTTCTACACAAAAGTGGACACAACTTATGTGCACCTGTTCAGCACAAGACGAGTTGATCAAAGCAATACAGTCATATTTAGGACATGAGTTGATCAGGAAACAGAAGGAGAGGTCAGAGATGTTGACCTTTCATAACAGCTGCACAAATGGATTCTTTCTGAGCCTCCACTGACCCTCAATGACAAGTGACTTTACTGAACATTTGGAGTCCAAACACATGTGGACGTTTTCTGTCCATTTATTTGAAGATCAAAACACACAAGAAATGAAGCAGCAGTTCAACTATGTTTGACAAGATTCTTCACCTCTGACATCACAACTGACGCTTCATTAACTAGTGTCTACACACCAGGAAGAAAACACACAAACTATTACATGAACACAAAACTGTCTGTGCGTGTACTTGTGTGTGTGTGTGTGTGTGTGTGTGTGTGTGTGTGTGTGTGTGTGTCTACACATTTCTAAATTTGTCACTGTGTGTCTGATTTTTTTCCGTTTTGGTTTTTGCATGTTTGTACTTCTGTTTGTTATTTGATCAGAATCAGAATCAGAATCAGAAAACCTTTATTAGTCCCGCGAGGGGAAATTCGGTTTAACAGCAGCAAGAGAAATAAAAACACCCAGAAATAAAAACGAGAAATAGAATAAAAGATAAATCTGCGCTATATAATATATACACAATCATATTTACATAAATAACAATCTTTTATTTGTGTGTGCGCCTATTTTCAGGTTTGTTCAACTGTTTCCGTGAGTGTGTTTGGGCATGTGTGCCTGATTTTGTGTGTCAGTACCTGTTTTTAGACTCTGTTTGTCTGTATATATTTTCCGTGTGTGTATCATTTTGTCTACAGAGACATCTGTGTGTGTGCGTTAGTTATTGTGTGTTACTGCTTTTGTCGTGCCAGAGAAGAATGTGTTTAAGTATTTATGTGTGTGCATTTCTGTGTAGTAGTAAAGCACATGTGTGTGTGTTTGTCATTGTGTGTCATTGCTTTTTTGCGTGTGTGCATTTTTTGCTTTGGTAAAGCATGCGTGTGTGTGTTTGCAGTTGTTTGTGAGTGCATTTTTGTGTGTCAGAGATGCATGTGTGTGCATCCTTGTGTGATGGTGAAGCATGTGTGTGTTTGTGTGTGATTGTGAGTGAGTGCATTTTTGTGTGTCAGAGATGCATGTGTGTGCATCCTTGTGTGATGGTGAAGCATTTGTGTGTTTGTGTGTGATTGTGAGTGAGTGCATTATTGTGTTTTAGAGAAGCATGTTTGTGAGTGTTTGTGTGTGTGCATTTATTTGTGTTAAAGTGAAGCATGTGTGTGAGTGTTTGTGTGTGTGAGTGTATTTGTGTGGTACAGAATCGTGTGTGTGCATTTATCTGTGTGTGTGTGTAGTTTTCATAACGGCTCAGATCACATGACATCCTGATGTGAGTTTCAAACACATTTCCAGTGAAGGAACAAAGATCAGCAGCTCTGACGTCTGCAGAGTCTCAGAAGAAAAAGACGTTTCTTGGTCGATTCCTCCTGAAACACGGAGACAGAAAAATGTATCAACTTGTAAAATCATGCGTGAAGTGAGTCTTGAAGAAAAGTGACAATTATCATCCACTGACTTTAGTCTCTGTCCACGGGCGGATCCTTCAGATGGTCCAGCTCCGAGCTGGGGGCCGCTGTAAGATCACAAACCCTGTTAGCTTGTGTGCTTCTCACCAGCAGATGAAACTAGTGTCAACACTGATGCTAGCATGCTAGCACTCTGTCACATGGTCAACATCTGAGCTGAGACAAGATCATGTACTTACAAGACGAGTCAGAGTCGCCTGAAATGGAAAGAAAGAGGACAAATTACACCTGAAGAAGATGAACATAGAAGAGTTCCTCTGACCTCTTCTCATCTCTGCTGACCTTCTTTGACCTTCTATTCTTTCTCTCCAGTATCTGGAGATGATCTGGATCAAATCACAAACTCTCACCTTTCTTCTTCTTCTTGTAGATGAAGTATCCAACCACTGTGAGCACCAGAGCGGAGGCAGCGACGGCGGCCATGATGATGTACAAGGTCAGGAAAGTCCTGGCTGTGGATGGAGAGCAAAGTAAGTGGAGACATGATCAGGTGACCAGTGTTAGAGACGTGGTGGGGCCTCATTCAGCAGATCCATGCTGACCACACCTGGACTCTCATCTGGATGAAAGAAACCTCTGGAGACACCAAGAAGGTTCTGAAGACTCTTACCGTTGGTCAGGATGTTTGACGGATCCAGTTTGGTGACCACGTCTTCCGGAATGCCGTCCAGTTGAAACACACACTCGTACCTGGACCAGTCGTCAGACGGGAGTTTCAGGTCCACCATGTTCTGGAAGGTTCCGTCAGGGTTGGGGAGGATCTCTCCGTGTTCCACGTCCTCGTGCAGCTCCTCTCCGTCTTTGGTCCAGAACAACATGGCTCTGTCGGGGTAGAAGCCTGTAGCGTGGCAGGTGACCGGAGAGCTGGCTGTCTTCTGGAGGAGAGACACTCGTGGACGCTCTGAAGGGAGAGACACCACACTTCAGAGAGAAAGTCAAAGGATGGACAGAGAATGAAGGAGAGGAGGAGGAGGGAGGACAGGGGTGGAGGTGAGGAAAAGAAGATAAGAGGAGAGAGAGAGAGAGAGGACATGAGGAGAGACAGGAGGGAGAGAAGGAGGAAGGAGAGAAGAAGGAGAAGAAGGTCATGGAACTACCTGTTCTCATCAAGGTTTTGCTCCCAAACTTCACAAACTTCTTCAGATCATTTGGACATTCCTGGGTGTAATAGAACTGATTATATTTATTCATGCCTTCATTCTGGTCCCACTTGTGTTTGCTGATGACGGCCTGAGGACTCGGAGCGACCCAGGTCAGAGTCTGAAGGTCAAACACGATGAAGTCTTCTCCATCATAGCCGTACTGTTCATAACCTTTGACCTCTCCAGATTCATCGTCCCACTCACAACTGCTCATCAATTGAACGATGTGAACACCTGAGAGAGAAACCAGAGTGAGACCTGATCTACTCCACTGTGATCTACTCCACTGTTTAATACTCCACTGTGATCTACTCCACTGTTTAATACTCCACTGTGATCTACTCCTCTGTTTAATACTCCACTGTGGTCTACTCCACTGTTTCATACTCCACTGTGGTCTACTACTCTGTTTAATACTCCAGTGTGGTCTACTCCACTGTTTAATACTCCACTGTGGTCTACTCCACTGTTTAATACTCCACTATGGTCTACTCCACTGTTTAATACGCCACTGTGGTCTACTCCTCTGTTTAATACTCCACTGTGGTCTACTCCACTGTTTCATACTCCACTATGGTCTACTCCACTGTTTCATACTCCACTGTGGTCTACTCCACTGTTTCATACTCCACTGTGGTCTACTACTCTGTTTAATACTCCACTGTGATCTACTCCTCTGTTTAATACTCCACTGTGGTCTACTCCACTGTTTCATACTCCACTGTGGTCTACTACTCTGTTTAATACTCCAGTGTGGTCTACTCCACTGTTTAATACTCCACTGTGGTCTACTCCACTGTTTCATACTCCACTGTGGTCTACTCCACTGTTTAATACTCCACTGTTTAATACGCCACTGTGGTCTACTCCACTGTTTAATACTCCACTGTGATCTACTCCACTGTTTAATACTCCACTGTGATCTACTCCACTGTTTAATACTCCACTGTGATCTACTCCACTGTTTAATACTCCACTGTGATTTACTACACTGTTTAATACTCCACTGTGATCTACTCCACTATTTAATACGCCACTGTGGTCTACTCCACTGTGATCTACTTCACTGTTTAATACTCCACTGTGATCTACTTCACTGTTTAATACTCCACTGTGATCTACTACACTGTTTAATACTCCACTGTGATCTACTCCACTGTTTAATACGCCACTGTGGTCTACTCCACTGTTTAATACTCCACTGTGGTCTACTCCACTGTGGTCTACTCCACTGTTTAATACTCCACTATGGTCTACTCCACTGTTTAATACTCCACTGTGGTCTACTCCACTGTGGTCTACTCCACTGTTTAATACTCCACTGTGGTCTACTCCACTGTTTAATACTCCACTGTGGTCTACTCCACTGTTTGATACTCCACTGTGGTCTACTCCACTGTGATCTACTCCACTGTGGTCTACTCCAATGTGATCTACTTCACTGTTTAATACTCCACTGTGATCTACTCCACTGTTTAATACTCCACTGTTTAATACTCCACTGTGGTCTACTCCACTGTTTCATACTCCACTGTTTGATACTCCACTGTTTAATACTCCACTGTTTAATACTCCACTGTGATCTACTCCACTGTTTAATACTCCACTGTGATCTACTCCACTGTTTAATACTCCACTGTTTAATACTCCACTGTTTAATACTCCACTGTGGTCTACTCCACTGTTTAATACTCCACTGTGGTCTACTCCACTGTTTCATACTCCACTGTGGTCTACTCCACTGTTTCATACTCCACTGTGATCTACTCCACTGTTTGATACTCCACTGTGATCTACTCCACTGTTTAATACTCCACTGTTTGATACTCCACTGTGATCTACTCCACTGTTTGATACTCCACTGTGATCTACTCCACTGTTTGATACTCCACTGTTTAATACTCCACTGTGATCTACTCCACTGTTTGATACTCCACTGTGATCTACTCCACTGTTTAATACTCCACTGTTTAATACTCCACTGTGATCTACTCCACTGTTTGATACTCCACTGTGATCTACTCCACTGTTTGATACTCCACTGTTTAATACTCCACTGTTTAATACTCCACTGTTTGATACTCCACTGTGATCTACTCCACTGTTTGATACTCCACTGTGATCTACTCCACTGTTTGATACTCCACTGTTTAATACTCCACTGTTTAATACTCCACTGTGATCTACTCCACTGTTTAATACTCCACTGTGGTCTACTCCACTGTTTAATACTCCACTGTAGTCTACTCCACTGTTTCATACTCCACTGTGGTCTACTCCACTGTTTAATACTCCACTGTGATCTACTCCACTGTTTAATACTCCACTGTGGTCTACTCCACTGTTTAATACTCCACTGTGGTCTACTCCACTGTTTAATACTCCACTGTGGTCTACTCCACTGTTTCATACTCCACTGTGGTCTACTCCACTGTTTAATACTCCACTGTGATCTACTCCACTGTTTAATACTCCACTGTGGTCTACTCCACTCTTTAATACTCCACTGTGGTTTACTCCACTGTTTAATACTCCACTGTGATCTACTCCACTGTTTAATACTCCACTGTGGTTTACTCCACTGTTTAATACTCCACTGTGGTCTACTCCACTGTTTAATACTCCACTGTGGTCTACTCCACTGTTTAATACTCCACTGTGATCTACTCCACTGTTTCATACTCCACTGTGATCTACTCCACTGTGGTCTACTCCACTGTTTAATACTCCACTGTGGTCTACTCCACTGTTTAATACTCCACTGTGGTCTACTCCACTGTGGTCTACTCCACTGTGATCTACTTCACTGTTTAATACTCCACTGTGATCTACTCCACTATTTCATACTCCACTGTGATCTACTCCACTGTTTAATACTCCACTGTGGTCTACTCCACTGTTTAATACTCCACTGTGGTCTACTCCACTGTTTAATACTCCACTGTGATCTACTCCACTGTTTAATACTCCACTGTGATCTACTCCACTGTTTAATACTCCACTGTGGTCTACTCCACTGTTTAATACTCCACTGTGGTCTACTCCACTGTTTAATACTCCACTGTTTAATACTCCACTGTTTAATACTCCACTGTGATCTACTCCACTGTTTAATACTCCACTGTTTAATACTCCACTGTGATCTACTCTTCTTCTCTAAACTTGTATGATCTACTCCAGTTTCCTCCTCTGATCTACTCTGTATACAAGATTGATGGTTCAGGATGTAAAAAGGTTGAACATGATTCAGTTTAAGGTCAAACATTGATTTTAAAGACAACAAACCTCCAGTTTGGTTGAATCTCTGTTTTACTATTTCAATGTTGATCTTCTGGACCTGCTGTGCATTATTTAACTTATTTGTCTCTCTCTCCCAGTACTGAGGATCATCTGCTGTGACCTGGATCATCCAGTCTTGTTTGGGTACAAGTCTCCTGGTGTTGCTGTCGTAGTGTTCCACTTCAACTCCGTCCACATAAGTGACAGAAACCAACTCTGGGAAGTTTTTAACTCCAGCAGACGCAGTGATGAACATCTGCATTGTGTGAATCACTGTGAGACACAAAAACAAAGTTTAGATCTTCTCTGGTTCTGATGACACAACGTTGTGATGCAGCAGAACAATCACATCTTCTACAAAGACAAAGAGGTGAAGAACAGAGGGACAGTCAGCAGTGACACAAAGTTCACGTCCACACACGGACACCAGCAGAACATCCTTCACACTTCACTCTCCAAGAACCCTGGCTAACTGGGACACAACTATAGAAGAAGAAGAAGAAGAAAGAAGAAAAAACGATTAATATTAATAACAATCTGAAATGTAATAAATATTTATAATAAAACAAATAAGGAATAAAGAGAATTAAAAGAATAAATGGATGAATTAAGAAGAAACAGGAGCAACAATGTTGAAAAAGATCAAACAACTAAATTGAAATTGTTTTTAAAAAACGCATAGATAATAAAATATTAAAACCAAGTTCATGGAACAAATCTAAGAATGATTGATAGAATAAAGATCATTGAAGGACATTAAGGTTAATGATGAACTTAAATAACATGAGTTTATATCAGTTTATAAATAACATGTTTCTGAAGATTACTGTTCAACATGATTGTAAATGTTTCATTTAGATATTTTAAGTCCAAACACAAGTTCAGAGCAGCTGCTTCACTGAGTTGCTCCAATAAACTGTGAGATGTGATAATATGTTGAAGTGAGCTGAGCTACAAGGTTGTCTGAACATGCGCACTTAAGAAATGCGACACTTTCTTTGTTTTTATTTCCTCATTTTAGTTCATGATAGACTTGTTTACTAAAGTCAAATCAATGAAAATTGTAAAAGCTCTTCTTGTGAGTCAATGAATCTCCTGATGGCAGCATCGTTTAAAAACAAGTGATCAGCTCATGAAGCAAAACTCTGGAGTCACTTTCTGTTCAGCGTCAAACAAGTTCCTCCGTCAATCAACAGAAGTGACTCAACAGCGCCACCAGGTGAGCACCTGACATTGAGCTCGGATCTACTTTTCTGTGTACGACTTCTTCACGGTTCTGAGATGAAAAGTGAATCAGTGAAACACTTTGACTCCTCTGAGAGTGAAAAGGTCATGAAGGTTGTAGTGAAGAGTATTTGGAGAAATAAAAGGTGACGCAGGTGTGAACACATGAAAGTGGAGGAAGGAGACTCACTCGCAGTTGAGCTGTGGATCCACACAACAAGCACAAACAACACCTTCTTCATCTTCAGCTCTTTTCTGGAGACTAGGATCCAACAAGTCTTCAGGTCGACGAACGAAGTACAAGTGAAAGTAAACAACAGACGCAGGAAGAAATATCTGAGCCAATGAGGATTCAGTGTGACGTCACGTCCAGATGGAAAGTCAAAGTAAACCAAACATGTTATGACGACTATTTTCTGTGACAAAAACTCCACTTTAAACTTTATTCTTATTTCTTAGAGTCGTTCTTCTGAACCTTAAAGTCACGCAGAATGTGAACTATGGAATACCAGGAGTGTCAAATTAAAGTGAAGAGAAATAAAAGTGGATTGAATTGCTTTTTATTTTGACATATATACGTATAAACTTTCTTTCCTTCCTTTCTATTCTCTTTTATTCAGAAAAAAAGTTTTTCTAAAATATTACTATGAAAGTAAAAAATAAACGAGTTTTTTGTGGAGACGAGAAAAGCTTCTAGTTCCCTCTAGTGGTTCAAACATGACATTGAGCTCAAACAGTAAATACATTTGAATGATTTTCAGTCATTTTCATCAATTCAAGAACCATTTTTATCATTATTTTACGGACAGACTTTCTGTAGTTAAAAAAACACTTGAACTATCTTCAGTTCCCTCCTGGTCAGTGAGCTCTTGGTGCTCTACGATCTCTCCAACATTGTATGGTCTCACAGGAAGTAAAACTGCCTGTTCTTGGTACTATTTACCCACAAACCTTAGCATGAACTGGCCCTCAAAAGTAAACCTGTCAGAGAAAGTAAAGGTCTCAGGCAACAGCAGGTTGAAAGTGGGGATATAAGCAGTGGAGAAAATAAAAAAAATAACTTTCAGGTTCAATTATTGGATTCAAATATATAATTTTTACTTAAAAGATACAATATTTGATTGTTTTTTTAGTTGATAAATCTCATACAGAAATAAAGTTGTGTGATGAGCTACAATATTTAACTTCATCAAAATGTCTTTAAATCCATTTTAATTAACATTTTCAATCAGGTTTTGTTTTTACACACAAATAAATGTGATCAGTATCCGTTCATGGTGATTGTCCTTATCTGCCACAATGATTCTTCCCTGACTGAATATCTTTTGAGCGTGTTGTGTTGAGTCTGTAATGCTGCCAACAAAGTTATGAATCTACAAGTTTCCTGACACACTTCGACTAGAAATTGTTCTTGATGATAGTTTATTGAAAATAATTCTTCTCACTTTTGTTTCTTTGTCAAGATGAAACATTAAACATTTCCACATGGTTGGTTTAAACACTCAATGTGAACATTTTGGTGCATGTGTTGAACTTTCATTTGGATTAATATGTAAGTTCACAGTATTGAGGGGAGGAATATGATCAGAGTGTTGGTTTTCCATTTTAAAAGTGTAAATATTGTCTCATTCTGCACTTTGTCCAGGACGAGAACACAGTCTTCTCTTTCAGTCAGACAAGCCTACTCTTGGGATGAAGGTTTTTGATCATCCATTGTGCCGACCAAGGCTTTTCTATGGTTTTCCACCAGTGTTTCCTCTTTCCTCTTGAGAACAGTGAGGCTCGAGGGTTTGAGGTTGATTTTAGTGGCACCAGAAGCTCCAACAAATCACTGGTTCCTCAACTGGTTGGCTCTACAACAAACTGAAGAAATGCTGACTCTGCTCTCTGTTCTAATGTTGACCACAAACTGTTCTTTGTACTGTAGTTCACAGAAATAAATAATATTTTACTCAACATTATTCATTAAATGACATTTGTTTCTTATAATATTAACTTTACTCCATGTTTTGTAATAATGTAGGAACTTACTTTGAAAGCTTTATGGTTCATGTGTTTGATATAAACATACATTTCATGTTGTGTGTTTAATAGTGATGTGTTGATGAAGCCAAATGAAACAGTGTCATGTTGTTTAGAGGTCAGTAGGTGGCGCCATCAGTTTAAAAATGATGTGATGTTTCATTAGAAAAACTGTTCAAAACAATGGAGAATAGTGCAGAGACCGCCATCTAGTGGAAAAATAATGACACTGCTTCATGAAGAATACTTACAAAGTATATTATTAATTGACATTTGTTTATTCTAATATTGACTTTACTACGTGTGTTTTTTAAATAATGTAGAAACCTAGTTTGAAAGTATTGTGGTGCATGTGTTTGATTTGTAAATACATTTCAAGTTGTGTATTTAATGTGAATCACACAGTATCATGTTTGTTCAACTAAAATAAAAAATCAACCATCACTATAATAGTTTGGTGTGAGGATGGAGTGTGATGTTGGTGCAGAGTTAAGTTAAGACTATACTTTCAGGGATCATTTCTATAGTTCTTAACTTAAGAAATGTGTTTGTAAAGTGTTTGGTGTCACTAACCATGATGAAGAGTTGTGATATTCCTTCCTGAGTGTGAAGCAGACAGAGAATAATGATTGACTTCATATGTTCTCTGTCATTGATGATCCTTCTTTACTTCCTTGTGCAGTATTGAGAGGAATATGATCAGACTGGTTGTTATGTACAATACAATATATGAAAACATTTGTATATGTTAATCTACATCTCTACTGTCTCCTTGAGCAGATACATACAACTCTCCACTGGAGGTAGATGCTCTTGCTCATTCATTGTGGTCACTTTAATCTTTTCCACTACAGTGTTTCCTCCTCCTGCTCTTGAGGAGAGTGAGAGGTTTAAGGTTCATTTAGTGGCTCCAGCAAAAACAAGCCCTCATCTCTGTGACAGACTGCTTTGACCAGAAGAGTGGTGAAGGTCTGATGAAGCTTCATGAAGCAGTGTCATTATTTTCCACTAGATGGTGCTCTCTGCAATATTTTCCTTTGTTTTGAACAACTGTTTTAATTAAACATCACTTTGTTTTCTTCTTTCGTTTAGACAGTATTTATATTCTTACACAATTGACACCAGAGAGTTTAGTCTGAAGAATTTACTAGTTTACTGTAAATCTATTGAATTCCTAAAAAATCAGGCATCCTGGAGAAAAAAGTTCTGTTCATAAACAATGCATTTATTTATCTGATTAATTTCACAACAAAGTTATCAGCAAAAATATATCTCAACAACCATATCAGTAATAGTTGTACGTGTGTTTAAATATTCAGGTTTTTAACAAAATACAAACACATATCTCTACTAGTCTCACAAATCAATGAATCTGACAAATAAAAGTTTCTGCTTCTGAATCCTTTAAGCAGAAATGATGCCAAACTTGATGGTTTGTTAGAGCAAATGAATCCTAAAGCTTTAGTTAAGGATGAACTACTCTAATGGAAGTCTTCAGTGGTTCATGAGGCTTAATCTCACCATTACTGCTAAACTCATAGAAACGTTTGAAATGTAACCATGTTGTTATGAACCAACAACCACTCTGATCATATTCCTCTCAATACTGCACAAGGAAGTAAAGAAGGATCATCAATGACAGAGAACATATGAAGTGAATCATTATTCTCTGTCTGCTTCACACTCAGGAAGGAATATCACAACTCTTCATCATGGTAAGTGACACCAAACACTTTACAAACACATTTCTTAAGTTAAGAACTATAGAAATGATCCCTGAAAGTATAGTCTTAACTTAACTCTGCACCAACATCACACTCCATCCTCACACCAAACTATTATAATGACGGTTGAATCGTTGTTTTTTTTCATTTCACAGTTTATAAACAACATCTATACAAAAACAACAGGTTACCTATGTAACCTTGGTTCTACAAATGATTGTGACACTCTCTATAGGATGATTCTATGGATAACCTCTCTTGGCTCTGACTCTGAAAAAGAACAAAGCACTCACCACCTCTTTACATGTGACCTGCACTGAAACACACCAGCAATATATTCGTGCCTCTGACTTTCTTCACCGTCCTCAACTAGCAGACAAGTGGACACACTGGACAGAGTAGATGAAGATTCATCCACTCTGGACCAGAGTGAAGGGGTGGGTAGAAAGCCCAGAAGGAGACCACTCTGGTCCTCACAGTGCAGGTATGAACCTTCTAAAGAAAGAGGGTTCAAACATAGCATGACAGTTGCAATCCGTCTGATGGACAAACCAAACATGTCATCAGTACAATTAGCTGACACTGACGTGAGCAGCAGAAGCATCTTGAGGGACAAAATGTCCAAATGTCATCTGAGGCCAGAGTCTCAGTGGTCCATGAAGAAAACACTTCAGCAGTGGTAAGTAGTGATGGTCTGATGAAGCTTTATGAAGCAGTGTCATTATTTTCAGAGAACACTAGATGACGGTCTCTGCACTATTTTCTTTTTTTTCAAACTTAAGTTTTATTAGAATTTTCCACATTAAGGCAAACACACATACATCACAGAAAATAAAAAACCAACAACACAAAAACACAAAACACAAAACAAAAATAAAAAAATAAAAATGGGGGTTGTTCATGTTTCTTACATGCATCTTTCAATATATAAAGTACACACTGATACAGTCCAAGTATTTCACAGGTGTCGTTGTTGTGTAAACAGAGTCCACTTTTTCCATTTTTCTATAAATTTGTCTTCTTGTGTCCTTATCCTGTGGGTTAAAAGTTCCATTTCAAAAACTCCTTTGACAATGTGAGTCCATTCTTCCACTGGTTTTCGTATTGTGCCATTTTTTGGTAATGGCCTTTTTAGCGGCTGCCACTAGTATTTTAAATAAATATTTGTCTTCCTTGTTTACAATGTTTGAATTTAAGCCCAGGTACAAAATTGAACATGCAGGTGGAATATTATAGCCCAAGATGTTTTCAACTGCTTCATGCACATCCTTCCAATATTTCCTGATTTTAGAGCAATACCAGAAAACATGAGCATCGACATTGACTTCGTTACAATCTCTCCAACACGACTGGTCCGATGACAGTTGTCTGCTTTTAATTTTTGGTGTAATGAAATATCTTATTACATTTTTCCAGCAGTGTTCCCTCCAGATACGAGAAGATGTCGTAGAATGCTGCGTCTTCCAAATATGTGACCATTCTTCTTGACTTATACTGATATGGAACTCTTTTTCCCACTTTTCCTTTACATCATTTGTTGTCTTTCCCTTAGTTTCCATCATTTGCTTGTATAATGTTGAGACAATTTTACACTTCTTGCCGTTATAGGTTCCAATCAAAGTTTGGATTATACCATTTCTGTTTTCATTCATGTTTGGTTTAATTTGTTTGTCATAGAAGTCCCGTAATTGTAAGAATCTAAAGTGGTCTCTGTTATTTAGAGAGTATATTTGTTTCAGTTCTTGGAAGCTCATCATTTTGCCATGTTTTGTGTCTGTGCATATTGCAGTTAAACCTGGATCCACTGCCTGAACTGTAAATCCAGATTATTTGGAGTGAAATTTTTATTGTATGCTATCCAACTGAATATTTTAATTTCATTTTCCAATTTGTGTTTTCTGACCACCTTGAACCACATTTCAAGTGTGAATTGACTTATTGTATCTAATTGGTTACTATATTCCTTCATGGTTTTTCTGTCTCCAATTAGACTTCGAATTTCCTGATCTCTACATTTTTCTTCTAGATTTTTCCATTTTGCGTCAAAGTGTTGGTCACACCAACTTATAATTGGTCCTATCTGGGCCGCAAGATAGTATCCTCTCATGTTTGGTAAAGCCATCCCACCTCCCTCTTTACTAATCTGTAAGGTTTCAAATGTTACTCTCGGGTTTTGTCCATTCCATATAAATCTAGAGAACAATTTGTCCCACACTCTGAATAGAATCTCTGGTACCTCAACTGGTAATGCTTGAAACAGGTAAAGTAATCTAGGTAGGATGTTCATCTTGATTGTATCTATTCTTGAACTCAAATCCAGTGTAAGGGGACCCCACTTTTCTAGGTCAGTTTTAATTTCTTTATGTAGTTTGCTATAATTTTCTTCAGACAGTTTCTTGTATTCCTTGGTCAAGGTGACCCCTAGGTATGTTATTTTTTTGGCAAACCAATTTGTGTTTAATATTATTTTGAGATTCTCAGATGGAGTAAAATTCATTGCCATAATTTGCATTTTTTCTCAATTTAATTTGTAGCCAGAACAGGAGCCAAATGCTTCCATGTGTTGTATTACTTTTGGAATACTAGGTTCTGGTTCTTGTAAATAACATATTATGTCATCTGCAAAAAGTCCTTTTTCGTGATTCATTTCTATACCTTTAAGTTCCTTGTTTTGTCGGATTGCTTGGGCCAATGGTTCGATACAAATAGCAAAAAGAGTTGGTGAGAGGCAACAACCTTGTCTTGTAGATCTTTCTAAGGTAATAGGGTCTGATAGACTAGCATTTATTCTTATTCTTGCGGTCGGCTTTTGATTGAGCGATCTAATGCATCGTATTGCTTTACTATTTAGTCCAAATTTCTCTAGTACAAGATACAGGAATGACCAATTAACGCAATCAAACGCTTTTTCTGCATCAAAGCTTATGAGGACAGCTGAGATGTTGTTACGTTCCACATGATCTATTACATGCATAGTCCTCCTAATATTGTCATGCGTTTGACGGCCCTTGATAAATCCGCTCTGATCCTCATCAATTATCTCTGTCATGAATGTGCTGTATCTTTTTGCTATGATGGAAGTGTAAAGTTTATAATCTATGTTTAATAATGAGATCGGCCTGTCGTCTTCACACTTCTCACTGGTTTTCTTTTTTGGGATAACTGAGATGATAGCTTCGCTCCAAGACGGAGGAATCACACCCTGTTCAAGAGTGTAGTTAAATGATGTGTGTAGCATCGGGGTCAGCTGTTCATTGAATGTTTTATACCATTCAGACGGTAAACCGTCACTACCTGGTGATTTATTTGATTTGAACCTTCCAATTGCTCGCTCTATTTCCACTTTTGTTATCGGTGTTGTTAGGAGGTCATTTTGCTTTGTGCCGATGCATGGTAGATCTAGTGAGTTAAGAAAAGTTTTGATTTGACTTATGTCGGCAGAAGGTGGTTGTTTATACAAATTCTCATAATAATTTCTAAATTTAGTTTCTATTTCCTCTAAATCAAAAGTGGCTTCATTTGTTAAAGCATCTCTAATTTTATGAACGGAGCGGTCGATCTGCTGTTTTTTAAGTCTTCTTGCCAAAAGTCTCGTTCCTCTTGACCCCATCTCGTAATATGACTCTTTTAAATACCTAGTTCTTTTTTCTACTTCTGAATTTAATTGTCTTTTTATGTTCTCCCTGGTTTCTTGTATCTTTGGAAGTAGAGTGGGGTCCTGGCTGTTTTTGTGTTGTCGTTCTAACCTTAGTCGTTTTTCTTTCTCGTCCTTATATGCTGCTTCTCTTGTTTTTTTCAGTAAAGAGCACTTTGCTATAATATTTCCCCGCATAACTGCTTTAAGAGCATCCCACACTATTGCAGGGTTAACCTCACCATTTTCCTTTTCTTTTTGATATGTGAAAATATCATTTTTGATTTCTTCAACTATTTTTTTCTTGTTCAGAATACCAATATTCAACCTCCACATTGTTTTTTTAACTCGTGATTTTAGTTTAATTTTGAATATTACTGGGCTGTGGTCAGATATATCCGCTTCTGCTATTACACACTGTTCTACTTTGTAAAAATCTTCTTGATTTAGAAAGAAATAGTCGATCCTTGCATAGCTTCCGTTAGGTGCAGAGTAGTGTGTGTAATCCCTGTTTTTTGGATGTAACCTTCTCCATAGATCCATCATACCGTAGTCTCTTAACATGTTTTTCATTGTTTTTGTAACATGGTTCATATTTCTTCTATTGTTGGATGGATCTAATGTACTGTTTAATACCACATTGAAGTCTCCTCCACAAATAAGTGTCCCATTCATTTCTGTTACAATATTGTCAAATACCTGTATATATATACACCAATTATTATCTTTTATATATACATATATATACTTTATATGTGTATTTATATAAGATAATAATTGGTGTATATATATATATATATATATATATATATATATATATATATATATATATATATATATACACCAATTATTATCTTTTATATATACATATATATACTTTATATGTGTATATATAAAATATAATAATATAACAACAACAACACTTCATCAATGCTGAGGCATTATAGAGCCCTGCATGAGAGCTTGGAGACCAACGAGACAATTGAACCAACGTCAGGCAAGCTAGATGGCTTCTTTCAAATTCATTTATTTACTATACTACTGTTTGTTATTTATTTTATGTGGTCACTTACATGCAGCTTTTCTGTTTTAGGAAGCAAACTCTGGCATCGTTTAGATGCCACAGTACAGCAGACCAGGCCGAGGAATGAAACGGTTGATGCTACGGTGGCGGTGAAGACCTACCTCAACGAACACAATATTCCTAGAAACGAGGACCCCCTACAGTACTGGGCGAAATGTAAAAATATACACCCATCTCTCTTTCAGCTGGCCATGAAAATACTGTGTACCCCGGCTTCATCCGTCCCCTGCGAAAGGATTTTTTCCAAAGCCGGGGAAATAATCAGTAAAAAAAGAAACCGGCTAAAGCCCAGTACTGTGGGAAAATTGCTTTTTTAAATAAAAAGGAATAATTATTAAAAAAAAACAAGGTTGTCAAGCACATTTTTTAATATCAGAATCATTTGCGCACAAATATGCAATGCTACCAATTGTCCACATGATGGCATGGTCGTGCAAATGAAGCCTCACGAGGCTTTGCTCCAAAGATGAACTACTCGGCTGGGAGGCTTCGGTGCTTCATGAGGCTTCATCTCGCCATCACTACCATAGGATGTTTATATTAAACTTTGACAGAACCAACAACCACTCTGATCATATTCCTCTCAATACTGCACAAGGAAGTAAAGAAGGATCATCAATGACAGAGAACATATGAAGTGAATCATTATTCTCTGTCTGCTTCACACTCAGGAAGGAATATCACAACTCTTCATCATGGTTAGTGACACCAAACACTTTACAAACACATTTCTTAAGTTAAGAACTATAGAAATTATCCCTGAAAGTATAGTCTTAACTTAACTCTGCACCAACATCACACTCCATCCTCACACCAAACTATTACAGTGACGATCCAAAGGTGACCTTTGTGTTGAAGGAATGGCTTCATAAAAATCATTGTAAGGACCTGGAGTCTCTTAGTCAGTCTCCAGATCTAAACCTCATAGATCACAGATGTCAAATCAGTCCAGAAAAGTGCTTGTTCTTTGTAGTGTAGTTCACAGAAATAAAGATTTTTTTACTCAAAATGATTCAATAAATGACATTTGTTTCTTATAATATTGACTTTACCCCATGTGTGTGAAAGCTTTATGGTTCATGTGTTTGATATAAACATACATTTCATGTTGTGTATTTAATAGTGATGTGTTGATGAGCCAAATGAAACAGTGTCATGTTGTTTAGAGGTCAGTAGGTGGCGCCATCAGTTTAAAAATTATGTTTCATTAGAAAAGTTGTTCGAAACAATGGAAAATAGTGCAGAGACCGCCATCTAGTGGACACTTATAATGACACTGCTTCATCAAGCTAAGAAGTACAAAGCACTTTCAATACTTACAAAGTATTTTATTAATTGACTTTTGTTTATTATAATATTGACTTTACTTTTTGTGTTTTTTAAATAATGTAGAAACCTAGTTTGAAAGTATTGTGGTGCATGTGTTTGATTTGTAAATACATTTCATGTTGTGTATTTAATGTGAATCACACAGTATCATGTTTGTTCAAATTAATGAATGCAGAAGAAAAAAAATAAATACAAAACCAACCATCATTATAATAGTTTGGTGTGAGGATGGAGTGTGATGTTGGTGCAGAGATAAGTTAAGACTATACTTTCAGGGATCATTTCTATAGTTCTTAACTTAAGAAATGTGTTTGTAAAGTGTTTGGTGTCACTAACCATGATGAAGAGTTGTGATATTCCTTCCTGAGTGTGAAGCAGACAGAGAATAATGATTCACTTCATATGTTCTCTGTCATTGATGATCCTTCTTTACTTCCTTGTGCAGTATTGAGAGGAATATGATCAGAGTGGTTGTTGGTTCATAACAACTAAATGTTAAACCTTTATGAGTTTAGCAGTAATGGTGAGATTAAGCCTCATGAACCACTGAAGACTTCCATTAGAGTAGTTCATCCTTAACTAAAGCTTTAGGATTCATTTGCTCTAACAAACCATCAAGTTTGGCATCATTTCTGCTTAAAGGATTCAGAAGCAGAAACTTTTATTTGTCAGATTCATTGATTTGTGAGACTAGTAGAGATATGTGTTTGTATTTTGTTAAAAACCTGAATATTTAGGGGCGCTGTTGAGCATAGCAATGGAGTAGACATGTTTTTTGGAGCTCCACAGAACGACTATATAAAAGTAATTTTTTCAGCGCACTTTTTGGAAAACATTCCAATTTTACCTTTGCTAAACCATATGCCTAAAAACCGAAACTTTGAAATGGCTGGTAAATCAAGCAAAGGTGGGCAAACAGCGACTCAAGCCACGAGGCCTTCGCCTTCGACGCCGACTTTAGCCCCGAGCTCCATTGAAGTAGCTTTCCTGAGAAGGAGTGTCTCCGCACCCGACGCGTCGGTCACTGAATCGCTCAAGATGGAACTACTATCTTCGGTGCGCAAGGATTTACTTGAAATCCTTCAAACAGAAGTTGGCGCAGTGTTGGAAAGTGAGATGGCGGTGATTCCAGCGGATATTGGTGCAGCGAGAGCGGAGCTCAAAGAATACAGGTCGACGATCAACTCTGAACTCTGACCTCTGAACTCTCCGCCATGAAAGCTACGGTGAAGGATGTGGAAGAAAGTTTGTCAACGTGCACGGATGATGTTGTTTCACTCAAGAAGGAGGTGAAGCGGCTCACGGGGGTCGTGGACCAACTTCACAATAAATGCGAGGACTTGGAGGCGAGGTCGCGGAGGAACAATGGAAGGATCGTCGGAATCCCGGAGACCCGTGAATGCAACACCGAGTCTGTGTCCTTCTGCAGCCTTTGATCTGAAGGACGCTCCTGGACAGAACCGTCTCTCCCCGCCTGGATCTACAGAGGGACGCCGGTCAAACACCATCATAGCCCGCGTTCACTACTTCCAAGACTGTGAAAACATCCTGAGACTCGCTCGGATCAAACAACGCATCAGTGTGGACGGAGTCAGCATCTCAGTGTTTCCTGACCCGACAAGTGTTGCCAAAGCACGCGCGGCGTTCAATGACGTCAAGAGTCGGTTTCGTGGAGTGGACGGGGTTCGGATTTGCTTATCCTGCCCGCTTCAGAATCACCTACAAGAATGTGGAGAAATCCTTCTACTGCTGCAGAGGCGCGAGTATGTCAACAAAAACATCAGTGGAGCCTTAATTGTATTAAGTCAAGTTCTGTTGGGGCCAACTTTAGCTTCCTGAGCGTGTTAGTGCAGATACCTTTTATGGTAGGTTTATTTGTTGATGTTGTTTTTGTTTGTTTATGTTTACTCCATACAGTTACAAGTGTATTTACACCCATGTTAAAATATGAGTCACAACCCACTGTCTTTAGGTTCAACACCTTTTATAAGCTGGAACGTAAAAGGAGTGAACCGAAACACTGGTGATTGCTCCTGATGATAAGATTCCAGGGTTGAGTCAGTACTTGGGTGACTTAGGTCAGTCTGTCAAACTGAGCCTGAGAAACCTGGGTGTTGTATTTGATAAAGACATGTCTCTTGTTCAACACTGTAGAAAACTGACCAGAAACTGTTTCCTTCAACTGAGAAAAATCTCTAAACTTAGGATGAGTTTATAATCCATGAGCTTATAATCCATGCGTTTGTTTCTTCTCGTCTGGACTATTGCAACAGTTTGTTTTCATGTCTTAACAAGAAGGATCGTCTCGTCTGCAGTTGATTCAAAACTCTGCAGCCAGAATTCTGACCCGCTCTAGTAGAAGAACTCACATTTCTCCGATCCTTAAAACTCTTCACTGGCTTCCAGTTTTTTTCAGGATCAACTTTAAAATTCTGGTTCTTACTTTCAGATCTATTCATGGTCAGGCTCCTCCTTACATCACTGATCTGATCCAGCCTTACACCCCAGCTCGGGCTCTGAGGTCTGTGGATCAGAATCTACTGATGGTTCCACGCACACGGCTCAGGACCAGAGGAGAGAAATCTTTTCAGGCTGTTGCTCCTAAGCTTTGGAACGATCTTCTCTCTCTTTGCTCTTGATGGATCTACTGACTCCTTTAAGAAACATCTTAAGACGTTTCTATTTGTTCAGGCTTTTCCTTGAATTTCTCGAACTCCTGTGTTGTTCTCAGTATTATCTTGATCTTTAAAGTATGTACTTTTTTGAGTATTGTTTTGATTGTTTAAGCGCTTTGTGACCCTGGTCTCGAAAAGCGCTATATAAATAAATATTACTTACTTACTTACTTACTATTAAGCGTAACAAAGCTCTTACACACCTGAAGTCATTAGGTGGAGAGATAATGTTCTTACAAGAGACACACTTACGTCCAGAAGAACACTCAAAGTTAAAGAGGGGATGATAGAACATCACTCTGATTATGGGGATAGGTCAAGAGGAGCTGCCATACTTATTAGAAAAGGAGTCTGTTTTCAACTAAACAATTTCATATCTGATAACAAGGGAAGATATATCATAGTCGTGGGTAGATTGTCTGGAACTGAGGTGGCACTAGTTAATGTTTATGGCCCTAACTGATCCTCACTTCTTCTCTAGACTAATAGCAACTATTCCAGATCCTAACAAATATAACATCATTTTAGGAGGTGACTTTAATCTCGTACCTGAGCCAACGTTAGATAGATCCTCCACTAAACTTCAAAATAATTGATCAAAATCAGCAAATACAGTAAATCTCATTAAACAATCTTATGCACTTACTGACCCCTGGAGGAAATTAAACCTCACTACCAAACAATATTCTTTTTTTTCACATGTCCACCAATCGTTTTCGAGGATAGACTTTTTTCGGATAGACAACAGAATTTTGCCGTGTGTAACAAAATGCCAATACCACAGTATTGTGATTTCCCATCATGCACCAGTCCAACTGGACATAGCATTTCCAGACAGTGCACCAGTTCAACGCACATGGCGTCTTGACCCGCTCTTATTGTCAAGCAAAAACTTTCAACATTTTCTCTCGGATCAAATTGATTTCTTTCTTGACATCAATATTACTCCCGGGATGTCCTACACTTCAATCTGGGAGGCACTCAAAGCTTATCTAAGGGGACAAATTATTTCATTTTCAGCAAATGTCAAGAAAGAAAGAACTAAACGCCTCAATGAGATACAGCAGAAATGATTACAATTAGATAAAAAATGTGCATCTCAGCCTAATCCATCCTTATTCAATGACAATTATTACAAGCCGAATACAATCATTTAACCACTGTCCAAATTGAGAAACTCCTCCTGAAAACAAAACAAACCTACTATGAACACAGTGACAAAGTGGCTCGACTACTGTCACCAAATCAAACAATCGGCAGCAAATCGTATCATTTCTGAAATTAATACAGCCGAGGGTTTGACATCTGTACATCCACAAACTATTAATGACCAGTTCAGAACATTTTATAGTGACCTTTATACCTCTGAGACTTCTGCAACATCATTGGAGATTGAGGACTTTTTAGAAAATATGCAAATTCCCCAAATGAATAAACAAGAACAATCTGTTATAGACTCCAGAATAACAACAGAGGAAATAACTCTAGCTATAAACTCAATGCAAAGCGGAAAAGCACCTGGTCCAGATGGATTCCCACTGAATTTTATCAAATGTTTTCAAATAAACTTTCACCTATTTTAAGTCAATTATTTGAAGAAACACGTATAACTTTAAAACTACCACCAAAAATGAATCAGGCAACTATTACAGTTATACCTAAAAAAGGAAAAGACCCGCGAGAATGTGGCTCCTTCCTTACCTTACCTTACCTTACCTTACCTTACCTTACCTTACCTTACCTTATCTTACCTTACCTTACCTTATTTTACCTTACCTTATCTTATCTTACATTACCTTACCTTACTTTACCTTACCTTACCTTACCTTACTTTACCTTACCTTACCTTATCTTACCTTATCTTACCTTACCTTACCTTACCTTACCTTATCTTACCTTACCTTATCTTACCTTACCTTATTTTACCTTACCTTACTTTACCTTACCTTATCTTATCTTATCTTATCTTATCTTATCTTATCTTACCTTACCTTACCTTACTTTACCTTACTTTACCTTACCTTACTTTACCTTATCTTACCTTATCTTACCTTACCTTATCTTACCTTACCTTACCTTACTTTACCTTACCTTACCTTACCTTACTTTACCTTACCTTACCTTACCTTACCTTACTTTACCTTAGCTTACCTTACCTTACCTTACCTTACTTTACCTTACCTTACCTTACCTTATTTTACCTTACCTTACCTTACCTTACCTTTCCTTACCTTACCTTACCTTACCTTACCTTACCTTACCTTACCTTACCTTACCTTACCTTACCTTACCTTACCTTACCTTACCTTACCGGCCCATAAGCCTTCTCTGCTGCGACTATAAAATGTTCACTAAAGTTCTGTCTCGTCGTCTGGAAACAGTGACCAAAATAATCCACCCTGACCAGACTTGTTCTGTGCCAGGTAGGCAATCTTTCTTTAACATGCGAAGTTTACTTAATATTTTATATAATTCCCATTCCACTGAAATGCCAGAAGTTGTTATCTCACTTGACGCTGAAAAAGCATTTGATCGGGTGGAGTGGAAATACTTATTTACAGTGTTGGGAAAATTTGGTTTTGGTTGGAACTTTATATCTTGGATCAAAATAATCTATTCCACACCAGTGGCTGCAGTACACACTAACTCAATAACATCAACGTATTTTAAACTTTACAGAGGAACAAGACAGGGTTGTTGTCTCACCTTTTCTTTTTGATTTAGCTATTGAGCCTCTGGCTCTGAGGAAAGAGGAGGAAATCTTTGGAGTGTTGAGGAACAAGGAAATTCATAAATGTTCACTATATGCTGATGACCTTTTGCTCTATTTGTCTAATCCAGTTGTTTCAATACCTGGAGTTATTGAAATATTAAAAATATTTGGTCACATTTCAGGTTACAAATTACATTTTTGAAAAAGTGCTGTATTTCCAATCAATGATCTGGTAAAATCAATCGACTATAATATCTTCCCCTTTCAGTTAACAAACAAATGTACCTACTTGGGTTTAAAGATGACACATGTATACCAAGATTTCTTCCACAATCACTTCAAAACTCTGTTTGAACCAAAAATGAGCTTTTAAGGTGGAGCCACTTACCAATCTCATTAGCAGGAAGGGTGAACACTATAAAGATGACTGTTCTTCCCCGTTTCCTCTATTTCTTTCAAATGATTCCTTATTATTTACCCAAATCTGTTTTTAAGGAACTTGACAGTTTAATTTCTGCATTTATATGGAACCGATCGGTGCCAAGAATGAAAAAATGTTTTCTGGAAATTCCAAGGTTGGAGGGAGGACTTGGTCTTCCTAACTTTATGTTCTATTACTGGGCAGCAAATGTGTGCAAATTTGCATTTTGTGTTGGTGCATGGCGGGAAAAACGAGGTCCACTTTGGGCTAATTTGGAAATAAATAATAATAATGCCATTTCTCTGCTAAGTGCTACACTACCAATAGGCCAGCACCAGATCTCCAACCCTGTTGTGAAAAATACTATAAAGATTTGGAATCAATTTCGGAAACATTTTAATTTAAAAGATTTAAGTACATTCTCTCCCTTATTGAATAACCATCTTTTCCCCCCATCCGAGATGGACACTGGTTTCCAGGTCTGGCACAGTAGTGGACTGGTATTTCTAAAAGACTTGATTCAAAATAATCATTTTCTAACATTTGAGTATCTACAACAAAAACACAATCTTCATAAAAGTAATTTCTTCAGATATCTCCAAGTCAGGAGTTTTGCCAATAAATATCTTAAATTTCCACTTGTGCAATCCAACAACACATGCAATGAGATTCTTTCCTTAAATCCACACATAAAAGGTAATATTTCCAAAATATAGAGGATCATGCAAAATGTCAAACCTCTGTCATGGGACAAAACTAAGCCTGGGAACACGATTTAAACATTAAATGATCTGCAAGTTTCTGGCAGCGTAGCTTAGAGTGTATCCATTCGTCATCTTACTGCATAAAGCAACGTCTCATACAATTTAAAGTGTTACATCGTTTGCATTATTCAAATGAGAGACTTGCTAAAATCTACCCAGACGTCAGTCCACATTGTTTAAGATGTTCTCACAGACCAGCTACTTTGGGTCATATGTTCTGGCATTGTCCATCACTCAAAGGTTTCTGGAGTAGAATATTTGAATGTATTTCCCGCATGTGTAAAAAAGCAATAACACCTTCTCCACACATGTGTATATTTGTCGACCTCCACCTGACCTCTCTGTAAATACAGCACATGCAAACGCAATTGCATTTTCCTCATTGATGGCAGCAGACTTGTTCTTCTGCAGTGGAAGTCAGACAAGCCACCATCATTTAAGAGTTGGGTTCAAGAACTTCTCTCTATGTTGCAGTTAGAGAAAATAAAATACAGTCGGTCAAATTGTCTGGAGAAGTTTCATGAAACCTGGTCTCCTTTCATGCAGCATGTTAAAGAGCTGAACCTTACATAATACTTGAACAGTTTGGCTTATATTTTTATTTTTACCACCATATGTATGGAGTATTGTTTTTTCTTTTGTTTTTTTTTGTTTTTGTCTGTTTGTATCAATGTATACTATTATGCATCATTGTTCCTTTTTGAGTTGATTTTGGTTTTCTGAGACCGCGGGGTGGTTTTCTACGGGGGTGGAGGGTGGGATCTTTCTTTGTTTTTGTATTATACCTTTTATTTTACTTATTTTGTGTGTGTGTTTCAAAATGTATGTCTTAATATCTGAAAATCAATGAAAAGATGTTTAAAATATATATATATATATATATATATTTTTTTTTAGTTCATTGTAAACGTTTTCTTGACTCCCGTCTGGCACAACTTTTAGCCATCATGAAACATTTTGTCTAGAAAAAAACTCAATAAATTCACACTTTCCCATAATGCCCAGAGACAATTTATCTTAATGAAGTTTCAACATAAAGCATGTTGCAGTAGAACCTCAATGTAAATCAGCTCTGATAGTCCCTGGTTCAAATTGTATTTCAATGCAAACAAAGGCCTTATCATTAGATTCTTGAATGTACTGTAGTACCTTTAAATACTTTTAAGGATTCTAGGGAACCCTAGCAAATCTACATGTTGTTAGACCCACAACCTCAACTGCTGGAAGATTTGTGTGATTGAGTTTGACACCACTTCTCTATTGAGTCTGGTCGAACTATTTAAGCTCATTTTTATCTTCCCTGTAACATGTTTACAAAGGACCAGGGATTAGTAAAGACACTCGCCACGATAATGATATAAATGGCAGTTACCAAACAGTGTTCGGTTTTGCTGCCATTTCCTTTCTGATTTTATTTAAAATATATATATTAGGGATAAGGATGTAACGGTCCAAATGTATCCTATTAGTAACAATTTCATTAAAGTTATTGACATTGGTATAAAACCTTAATAATCTCCATCCCTTAGAAAAGAAACTTCATTAACACTAGTCTGTAGACTCTAGCAGCGTTAAACTAAACTATTTAGACCGACTCTTACCGTGCCACTTTCCCTTGAAGACCGTTCCAAATGAACCAGATCCTATCCTCTGACCCAGAGTGATCTGGCCCTCAGATATCTCCCAGTCGTCGCTGGAGTCCCTCCTCCCGAGAGTTTTCTGTTTCACGGCACATCACCATCACCTTCATCATCACCACAGCAACGTTCATCAAAGCACAAAGACGGTCTCTTACCATTTTATTGCGATCTTCAGACGAGGACGACGACTTGCGCTCTCTTTGTGGACACGGGGACTTCTGCGGGACCTTGACGTTGGTCAGAGAGCCGGGTAGAGATGCAGGAGGAGTGGCGGACAGACCTGTGGTGGTACCTGGACAGCAGGGGAAACAGAGAAAAAGCATTTGGAGCTTGAAAAAGTGAGTTAAGGCAGAAGAGGAGAGAAGAAGAAAGTTGACTTTAAAGAGTGCGTTTGCCGTTTGAATGTGCAGAAGAGGTCATGCAGTGGCAAATAATGTTTGTTACCCTATGATTTATTATTTTTTCATTTTACATCATGAATGAAACTCATTCGTACTTTGACTCTCAATTGTGAATACTTTCAAGAATGATTTATACAAGTTAAAAGCCTTAATAATTACAAATCTAAAACGAATTATTTTATTGACTTGCAGTCACGTTTATGCAATTCGATGAAAGAGGTCATATATATATAAATAAATAGCTCAGTTAGACTATTCTTATTTATAAGGCCAAATATTTTTTAATGGAGCTACACTGGTAAATGATACATGGACATTTTAAATACTACATTCATTATCAAAAGGCTTGACTTATCTAAGGAATCTCTTAAAAACAGCATCATTTATTTGCATATATTTACCATACAATGATGAAGAAAACGACTCTTTTGAAGTCTGTGTGTAACAAAAGTGCATCACAGTGTTTGAAACAGTAAGATTGAAGTGAATCCCACAACCATGAGAGAGAACATGTGAAAACATAAAGAGGGAAACACACACAGTGGACTTGACACAAGGTAAAGGGGCTGTTGTGCTGGGGTGGAGGTGTAGGTGAAGGAGGAAGAGGATGGGGGAAGAGAGGAAGAACACAGGAACACACAGAGGCCTAACTACCTCGGAAAACAGGCTCGGGCTCAAAATCAAAGACTATGTCATTGGGGTAGGAGTATAGGAGGGGGCTTGAGGTCCGTGTTCGGTGCTTCCTCAAGCAGCGGGCGGGGTGGGTCGGGGGGGCTGCAGGGCAAAAAGAGACAGACACACCATCACTGCTACTCACCCGGCCCCTCTAACCACCAACTGTCCATGGTTTTGCTCATGGCTTTACTGGAGCATTCATCTTACAACTATCACAGTTCCACTTCCTATTTTTAAACATTACCAGTTCAGTGAAGACGATTCTCTGAGACCAATCGTGGCAGAAACTAATACTGGCAACTCTTGATTCTTCTTAATATTTATAGTTAGAAAAATAAGTTTTTCACATTTCCATATTTTTATATTGAAGCAATCATTAACTGTAATTACATCTACCTTTGATTATTAACATTACTATCATTTATATTACAAATGCATTGATATTTAAAAATACAAGACAATATTTGCTTTATTTTTAGTCATGTATGTACTGGAATGATTCTAACCATCTGTTTATTTATTTAACAAAATAATACAGTTAAAGAGTTTATGTTACAAAATTTCTAAACTGCTAATAAATGCAAGTCAAGTGTCGTTTAAGCTAGTTTTTAATTGCATGTAAATCTCCAAAAGGGAAATATATTGAGAGGTGCAGGCTTGTTAAACTGATATATAGATATAATATATATATAAATATATATATATGAGTCACTTGACAACTTTATTTAACCTAATTACTGTGAATTATGAATGAGGAGCTAATGAGGCTCATAAACATTGTTGCTAAATTGCTAATGAAGTTATAGTTTATTTTACACACTAGCTTACAGGCAATATTTGAAAAGCACTACAGAATTACACTAGATAAACAAATACATAAATATGGCTGATATGACAAGATTACTAACAGGTTTTTTTTATTCACCCTAAAACATGACTATTGACATGTGTACCAATTGTTATTATAGTTACTTATTTAACCAAGTAGCTGAGTGTGTAGAAGCTGTTGGATGAATCATTTTATCATATTTGGTTGTTCAAGCAAAGCGAACAACACACAATTAAATATTATATATGGTATTGTCTTTTTCAACATTCCATTTATATTCATATTCATTATTGGGTCTCACACACACACACACACACACAGACAGAATGGTTGTTTGGGACACAGGATGTTTGGGAAATGTTGCGTGTTGATCTTTATAATAATAATCTCTATTTATATAGCGCCTTTATAGACCAGGGTCACAAAGCGCTTTGACAGCCATTCACACATACTGATGGGAGTAGGCTGTAGGCTGCACCACATGGCGCTGAATCTGCCATCAGGGTAAAGTGTCTTGCTCAGGGACACAACGACACAAGCTTGTCTGGAGCTGGGATTGAACCTGCAACCTTTTGGACTGCAGGCAACCACTCTACCATCTGAGCTATGACGCCCCTTATGACCTCACTCCGACCTCGGTAAGCACTGATCACGAATCAGATCCTGTAAAGAATCAACATTTGTGTTACTATTATTATAGATAAATAGTTTAAGGAAAGAATATACAACGTCGGATGAAATCATTTGAACATTCATCCATTTTTTTCAGATGCAGGCAGAACCTCTGACTACTTGGTTTCACATTCTTACATCAAAAATCAAGTCATTTATATCAACAACTGTTGCATCTCACATCAATGTTGACAGGCTCGATGGTGTTGATATGGACGTTGGGTGCGGACGACGAGCGGTCCCGCTGCCCAAACTGGTTACGGTGGTCTTCCTCATTGGGCCGGAAACTAGGTGGGATGGGTATGGACTTGGACGGGGACACAGTGGCGTGGCATATGGATCTGGAAAGGTTTGAAGCCATCAATAAGAGAGAGCACAGAGACGAACACGCAGAAAGGGAGAGAGCGGGGATTACCCTGTGGAGTCTGATGGGGGGAGTGAAGGACAGACTTCGGACACGGGGGTCGTCCCTTCTGAAGAAACTTCCTCCTGAGTGAAGGGGTGGTGCTCGAAGAACTTGGAAACTAGCAATAAGCTTGAACCACAAAAGAAAATGTTATTAAAATCAAGTTTAAATGAAGGTTTTTTACTGAATGTTATCCTGCTTATATGTTAATCTATAACTGCACACATGTTTATAGATGCATCAGGTTAAAAACAATACTTTCTTTATATTCAATTGTTAATTATTTAGACGAGCTTAAACTGACCATGACCTCAGTGAAGAGTCAACCCTTTAAATCACAGCTTAATTTAAGATTTTGTACAACTTCTCAAGTGACACAACTTACTGTAACTGGTCGTAGTTGACACACATAAGAGGAACCTCGGTGCTGCAGCGCTGGTGGAACTTGTACCCCCATGTCTGGCAGCGGAACCCCTGGAAAAGCAGCTTCCTGCAGAAGTCGCAGAAGGCCAGAGTGAAGAAAGTCTTCCTCACCTAAAACTGATCAACTTTAATGCCTAAACAATTTAGAGTCATGAAGATGGAGGAGAACTTAGGTCTGTATCTGATGTGCTGATAAAGTACAATTTATAGTAATAATACCTTTCATTATTAGTCATTATTATTAATGATTTGAACTGATAAACATGTACAGACTCCAGTCAAGCTGCTTTTTTACCAACTAACTAGATTCATATCATATGAAATATAAGGAATACGTTACTAAGACTCATTGGACAGCAGGTGGCAGTGTCATTTCAGAGATTGCTTGCACGACATTATAATGTTTAGGTTTTATATGATACAACTTTTAAAATACATAATGGAATATAACAAAAAAAAAGTGTTCCTTTAGATATATGGAGGGAGGATTGTGTTCTCCTCCGAACTTGTCCAGGAGAGCTTCCAAGTGTTCTTGTGTCAGCTTGATCATGTGTTTGATATTCCAGATCTGAGGAGAAACACAAAGGTTTGTTCAAATTCTGATCCAACAGAGTTCAGAGAATCGTCTCACCACCCTCTAATAAACATGATGGAGATTAGGATCTGCTTTTCTCTTCAAGAAAAGAAAAAAGAAAACATCTAGAAGTATTAAACCCGTCACGAGCTGCTGCCGAGAGATGCTAGCTTTGTAACGTCTTAAACATGTAGCTCTTAAAGAAGAATTTCCATCAGTAAACATTCAACTTTCTTTTAAAAAGGTAAAACCAAAGTCCACCTAACATGTAAAGATCAGATAGCACTGAGAACATGGACGTCACCTTCCTACTCATTTAAATCCATGTTGTTTCATTGTATTATCAAGTCCATAAATATCTTTTTAGGATTGTCAAAAAAAGTCACACAAAATAATCCTTTAGTATCGGTGGATCCAGATGGTAATGAGTAACAAACTCCAACAACAACAAAACCTCATAGGCAAAGATTAGAAGCAAAAGTTCAAGTTAACACTTAAATTCTTTAAAAAAGTTTAAAATCAATCATTTGTTATAGTAGCTCTATTTTACAAAGTATTTCAGCACCAACTGTATTTAAATTGATGTCATGTCATTTCCCAACTTTTAATGAACGACTTTAGAATGACCTTCAGTGGAGAAACAACACAAACTTTCACCAAGGAAGGTCACATTACTTCTTCCCAAGTATTTTATTTAAACCGAAGAACTTTGATGTTTCTTGGGCTGGAGTCGAACCCACAACTGGATCACAACCACCAGAACAATTGTACTGAAAGCAAGAGTGTTCTGAACTTGACAATCCTTGAGCAGTTCTATCTAGATTACATTTGAAATGGTGTCTCAAAGCATTTGTTTCGTTTCTCGACAATCGATTAAATGATTTGTTCCAAACAGTGATTTTTTTTTTTACTCATGAATTGAGCAGAGTGCAGGAGCAGAAAATTCAAATGCCAAACAATTCATATACAAGGGCCTTAAAAGATCTCCATGATCCAGAACATCACTAGAACTAAATGATAAAAGTTGAATGCAAACTTTTTTATTTATTCAGATTAAGACCCTGTAAATATTTACAATTGGTTTAATCTTCAATCAACATGTTCATTTAAATTACAAGGTAAAGCTCTGTCTAAATACAGCAGTGATACAGGAGGGATTGATTTTGTCTTGACCTTTATTTTTCATTGTTTTATGTGTTTTTTTGTTTCTATATGTACACTCTGTTGTTGTTGTTTCTTTGGTATTGCAATAGATTATTTTTCTGAATTTACTGTCTCTTGAAAAAAAAAGAGCATATACGTAACATTGCTGTGTCTGCATATTTACATAGTTGCCTTTACATCAGACCAACATTGCCTGGAATGCCTGTATTGCATACTTGTGCTCGATACAAATATTTTAAATTTAAAAAGTAATATCACGCTACTCAAGAATTTATCAGCAGGATTCTACATACATAGAACACATTTAATACTTGATGGTCAGACAAAACTGAGTTCTGAGGAGAGACATTTGTTGTTTTAACTTCAGGTCTGTTTGCTAGAACAAGATCTAAGGTGTGGTTGAAACAGTGAGTCAGGGCCAAGAGATCCATAAAATCCTCCTATAGAGAGTGTCACATGTCTTTGTAGAACCATGGAAACAAAAATAACCTGTTGATTTTGAAACCGTGTGAAACGTACAAAGTATGTTTGTCTCATATATGGGCAATAAAATCAACCGCTATCAGTGAAGAAATGATAATGCAGAGAATAATGATTCACTTCATATGTTCACTGTCATTGATGATCAGCGCTATATAAATACAAATGACTTACTTCTTTACTTCCTTTAGGAGTATTGAGAGGAGGAATACGATCAGAGTGGTTGTTTGTTCTGCTAAATGGTAAAAGCAATTTAGTTCAGGTGAAATACTAATTTTCTACTCAGCCTCATGTTGTTCAACAGTTGTGATTCATTTTAGAATAATGGGTTCCTTTTCAGAGTTATAGTAAAAAAAATGTTTGTTCATTTTAAAGAAGCAAATGACGCTCAATGGTCTTTGTCCACATCTTGTTCCAAAATGACAAACTTAAAATATCCAAATACTAGTGATGGTCTGGTGAAGCTTCATGAAACAGTGTCTTTTCATTTTTCCAGAACAATTGTTGTCGTCAAGGCTTCAGTACAAGAGAGATGTTACAGACGAGCACCACAGAGGTTTGGATATTTTTTAATATCAATTTCAACAAAGACCTACAAACTATAGTCTTTACATTCATATGAAAATACATTTTTATTTTAGTTAAAAGTTATAAAGAATTACATTAAAAATGTCGCTTAATAGTATATTGTCTTGAACACAACAACCACTCTGATCATATTCCTCTCAATACTGCACAAGGAAGTAAAGAAGGATCATCAATGACAGAGAACATATGAAGTGAATCATTATTCTCTGTCTGCTTCACACTCAGGAAGGAATATCACAACTCTTCATCATGGTTAGTGACACCAAACACTTTACAAACACATTTCTTAAGTTAAGAACTATAGAAATGATCCCTGAAAGTATAGTCTTAACTTAACTCTGCACCAACATCACACTCCATCCTCACACCAAACCATTACAGTGACGGATGCATAGTTTTTGAATTTTAAAATGTTACTGTCATTCATTTGATTGCAAAGAGATGAGCCTAGAAAACATAATTGTAGTTTCATAGTTTATACACAACATGTATTCAAAATCACTACGTTCAATTCCATAATTCATCTAAACTGTGATTATTGATCACCATGACATTAAAACAACTATATCAGGTTATTTTATTATGCATTACAAACAATTGTAAACATTAAACAATATAGTTTAATACAAGGGAAAATACAGTTGAACAAGAGTTGTGTTTGATGTTAAAATGAAAATATTTATTCAATTATAAAAATGTTAACTTAGGTGAGCGACTCACAGCTAGGGGGCGATCTAGGTGGATTGTTGTGGTGTCCTCTTCCACGCTGCAAACAGAAAGCAGTTGAGTGCAGTGAGGGCGTGACACACAAGTCTCATAGAGGCACACCTGACTGGTGCAGGTGCTCGGGGGGCGGAGTCAAACATCCACACTGGGCGTCTCACCACACCTGTCCAAATGTGTCGTCAGTGTTGCACATTTGAGCTCTGGCGGGATCTAAGATGGCGGCACAGGTGTGGCGTGAGATCGGCGTCTCATGGTTGTGTAACCTGATGAAGTTTGACTTGAGAGAAGCAGGTCAGAGAGCAAACCTCCACAAACACATTCAGCCGACTCAGCAGGAAACTTTGAATCAAGTTTCTACATGTGAATTGTCGGCACAAGCTCTTCTGGATTTTTCTTCTACACAAAAGTGGACACAACTTATGTGCACCTGTTCAGCACAAGACGAGTTGATCAAAGCAATACAGTCATATTTAGGACATGAGTTGATCAGGAAACAGAAGGAGAGGTCAGAGATGTTGACCTTTCATAACAGCTGCACAAATGGATTCTTTCTGAGCCTCCACTGACCCTCAATGACAAGTGACTTTACTGAACATTTGGAGTCCAAACACATGTGGACGTTTTCTGTCCATTTATTTGAAGATCAAAACACACAAGAAATGAAGCAGCAGTTCAACTATGTTTGACAAGATTCTTCACCTCTGACATCACAACTGACGCTTCATTAACTAGTGTCTACACACCAGGAAGAAAACACACAAACTATTACATGAACACAAAACTGTCTGTGCGTGTACTTGTGTGTGTGTGTGTGTGTGTGTGTGTCTACACATTCATAAATTTGTCAATGTGTGTCTGATTTTTTTTCCATTTTGGTTTTTGCATGTTTGTACTTCTGTTTGTTATTTGATGTGTAAATACATGTGTTTGTTATCTTTTTATTTGTGTGTGCGCCTATTTTCAGGTTTGTTCAACTGTTTCCGTGAGTGTGTTTGGGCATGTGTGCCTGATTTTGTGTGTCAGTACCTGTTTTTAGACTCTGTTTGTCTGTATATATTTTCCGTGTGTGTATCATTTTGTCTACAGAGACATCTGTGTGTGTGCGTTAGTTAATGTGTGTTAGTGCTTTTGTTGTGCCAGAGAAGCATGTGTTTAAGTATTTATGTGTTTGCATAAATGTGTGTGTGTTTGTCATTGTGTGTGATTGCTTTTTTGTGTGTGTGCATGTTTGTGCATTTTTTGCTTTGGTAAAGCATGCGTGTGTGTGTTTGCAGTTGTTTGTGAGTGCATTTTTGTGTGTCAGAGATGCATGTGTGTGCATCCTTGTGTGATGGTGAAGCATGTGTGTGTTTGTGTGTGATTGTGAGTGAGTGCATTATTGTGTTTTAGAGAAGCATGTTTGTGAGTGTTTGTGTGTGTGCATTTATTTGTGTTAAAGTGAAGCATGTGTGTGAGTGTTTGTGTGTGTGAGTGTATTTGTGTGGTACAGAATC
Organism: Callionymus lyra; assembly: GCF_982586985.1. Taxonomy (NCBI): domain Eukaryota; kingdom Metazoa; phylum Chordata; class Actinopteri; order Syngnathiformes; family Callionymidae; genus Callionymus; species Callionymus lyra. Next base: position 5,524,973 of record NC_141824.1, read on the forward strand.
GTGTGTGTGCATTTATCTGTGTGTGTGTGTAGTTTTCATAACGGCTCAGATCACATGACATCCTGATGTGAGTTTCAAACACATTTCCAGTGAAGGAACAAAGATCAGCAGCTCTGACGTCTGCAGAGTCTCAGAAGAAAAAGACGTTTCTTGGTCGATTCCTCCTGAAACACGGAGACAGAAAAATGTATCAACTTGTAAAATCATGCGTGAAGTGAGTCTTGAAGAAAAGTGACAATTATCATCCACTGACTTTAGTCTCTGTCCACGGGCGGATCCTTCAGATGGTCCAGCTCCGAGCTGGGGGCCGCTGTAAGATCACAAACCCTGTTAGCTTGTGTGCTTCTCACCAGCAGATGAAACTAGTGTCAACACTGATGCTAGCATGCTAGCACTCTGTCACATGGTCAACATCTGAGCTGAGACAAGATCATGTACTTACAAGACGAGTCAGAGTCGCCTGAAATGGAAAGAAAGAGGACAAATTACACCTGAAGAAGATGAACATAGAAGAGGTCCTCTGACCTCTTCTCATCTCTGCTGACCTTCTTTGACCTTCTATTCTTTCTCTCCAGTATCTGGAGATGATCTGGATCAAATCACAAACTCTCACCTTTCTTCTTCTTCTTGTAGATGAAGTATCCAACCACTGTGAGCACCAGAGCGGAGGCAGCGACGGCGGCCATGATGATGTACAAGGTCAGGAAAGTCCTGGCTGTGGATGGAGAGCAAAGTAAGTGGAGACATGATCAGGTGACCAGTGTTAGAGACGTGGTGGGGCCTCATTCAGCAGATCCATGCTGACCACACCTGGACTCTCATCTGGATGAAAGAAACCTCTGGAGACACCAAGAAGGTTCTGAAGACTCTTACCGTTGGTCAGGATGTTTGACGGATCCAGTTTGGTGACCACGTCTTCCGGAATGCCGTCCAGTTGAAACACACACTCGTACCTGGACCAGTCGTCAGACGGGAGTTTCAGGTCCACCATGTTCTGGAAGGTTCCGTCAGGGTTGGGGAGGATCTCTCCGTGTTCCACGTCCTCGTGCAGCTCCTCTCCGTCTTTGGTCCAGAACAACATGGCTCTGTCGGGGTAGAAGCCTGTAGCGTGGCAGGTGACCGGAGAGCTGGCTGTCTTCTGGAGGAGAGACACTCGTGGACGCTCTGAAGGGAGAGACACCACACTTCAGAGAGAAAGTCAAAGGATGGACAGAGAATGAAGGAGAGGAGGAGGAGGGAGGACAGGGGTGGAGGTGAGGAAAAGAAGATAAGAGGAGAGAGAGAGAGAGAGAGAGAGAGGACATGAGGAGAGAGAGGAGGGAGAGAAGGAGGAAGGAGAGCAGAAGGAGAAGAAGGTCATGGAACTACCTGTTCTCATCAAGGTTTTGCTCCCAAACTTCACAAACTTCTTCAGTTCATTTGGACATTCCTGGGTGTAATAGAACTGTATATATTTATTCATGCCTTCATCCTGGTCCCACTTGTGTTTGCTGATGACGGCCTGAGGACTCGGAGCGACCCAGGTCAGAGTCTGAAGGTCAAACACGATGAAGTCTTCTCCATCATAGCCGTACTGTAGGTAACCTTTGACCTCTCCAGTCTCATCGTCCCACTCACAACCGTCCATCCTCTGAAAGATGTGAACACCTGAGAGAGAAACCAGAGTGAGACCTGATCTACTCCACTGTTTAATACTCCACTGTGATCTACTCCTCTGTTTCATACTCCACTGTGATCTACTCCACTGTTTAATACTCCACTGTGATCTACTCCTCTGTTTCATACTCCACTGTGATCTACTCCACTGTTTAATACTCCAATGTGATCTACTCCACTGTTTAATACTCCACTGTGATCTACTCCTCTGTTTCATACTCCACTGTGATCTACTCCACTGTTTAATACTCCACTGTGATCTACTCCTCTGTTTCATACTCCACTGTTTAATACTCCAATGTGATCTACTCCACTGTTTAATACTCCACTGTGATCTACTCCTCTGTTTAATACTCCACTGTGATCTACTCCACTGTTTAATACTCCACTGTGATCTACTCCTCTGTTTAATACTCCACTGTGGTCTACTCCACTGTTTAATACTCAACTGTGATCTACTCCACTGTTTCATACTCCACTGTGATCTACTCCACTGTGGTCTACTCCACTGTTTAATACTCCACTGTGATCTACTCCACTGTTTAATACTCCACTGTGATCTACTCCACTGTTTAATACTCCACTGTGATCTACTCCTCTGTTTAATACTCCACTGTGGTCTACTCCACTGTTTCATACTCCACTGTGGTCTACTCCTCTGTTTAATACTCCACTGTGGTCTACTCCACTGTTTAATACGCCACTGTGATCTACTCCACTGTTTAATACTCCACTGTGATCTACTTCACTGTTTAATACTCCACTGTGATCTACTTCACTGTTTAATACTCCACTGTGATCTACTCCACTGTTTAATACTCCACTGTGATCTACTTCACTGTTTAATACTCCACTGTGATCTACTTCACTGTTTAATACTCCACTGTGATCTACTTCACTGTTTAATACTCCACTGTGATCTACTTCACTGTTTAATACGCCACTGTGATCTACTCCACTGTTTAATACTCCACTGTGATCTACTTCACTGTTTAATACTCCACTGTGATCTACTTCACTGTTTAATACTCCACTGTGATCTACTTCACTGTTTAATACGCCACTGTGATCTACTCCACTGTTTAATACTCCACTGTGATCTACTTCACTGTTTAATACTCCACTGTGATCTACTCCACTGTTTAATACTCCACTGTGATCTACTTCACTGTTTAATACTCCACTGTGATCTACTTCACTGTTTAATACTCCACTGTGATCTACTCCACTGTTTAATACTCCACTGTGATCTACTCCACTGTTTAATACTCCACTGTTGTCTACTCCACTGTTTAATACTCCACTGTGATCTACTCCACTGTTTAATACTCCACTGTGATCTACTCCACTGTTTAATACTCCACTGTGGTCTACTCCACTGTTTAATACTCCACTGTGATCTTCTCTTCTTCTCTGAACTTGTATGATCTACTCCAGTTTCCTCCTCTGATCTACTCTGTATACAAGATTGATGGTTCAGGATGTAAAAAGGTTGAACATGATTCAGTTTAAGGTCAAACATTGATTTTAAAGACAACAAACCTCCAGTTTGGTTGAATCTCTGTTTTGCTATTTCAATGTTGATCTTCTGGACCTGCTGTGCATTATTTAACATATTTGTGTCTCTCTCCCAGTACTGAGGATCATCTGCTGTGACCTGGATCATCCAGTCTTGTTTGGGTACTTTTCTCCTGGTGTTGCTGTCGTAGTGTTCCACTTCAACTCCGTCCACATAAGTGACAGAAACAAACTCTGGGAAGTTTTTAACTCCAGCAGACGCAGTGATGAAAAACTGCATTGTGTGAATCACTGTGAGACACAAAAACAAAGTTTAGATCTTCTCTGGTTCTGATGACACAACGTTGTGATGCAGCAGAACAATCACATCTTCTACAAAGACAAAGAGGTGAAGAACAGAGGGACAGTCAGCAGTGACACAAAGTTCACGTCCACACACGGACACCAGCAGAACATCCTTCACACTTCACTCTCCAAGAACCCTGGCTAACTGGGACACAACTATAGAAGAAGAAGAAGAAGAAAGAAGAAAAAACGATTAATATTAATAACAATCTGAAATGTAATAAATATTTATAATAAAACAAATAAGGAATAAAGAGAATTAAAAGAATAAATGGATGAATTAAGAAGAAACAGGAGCAACAATGTTGAAAAAGATCAAACAACTAAATTGAAATTGTTTTTAAAAAACGCATAGATAATAAAATATTAAAACCAAGTTCATGGAACAAATCGAAGAATGATTGATAGAATAAAGATCATTGAAGGACATTAAGGTTAATGATGAACTTAAATAACATGAGTTTATATCAGTTTATAAATAACATGTTTCTGAAGATTACTGTTCAACATGATTGTAAATGTTTCATTTAGATATTTTAAGTCCAAACACAAGTTCAGAGCAGCTGCTTCACTGAGTTGCTCCAATAAACTGTGAGATGTGATAATATGTTGAAGTGAGCTGAGCTACAAGGTTGTCTGAACATGCGCACTTAAGAAATGCGACACTTTCTTTGTTTTTATTTCCTCATTTTAGTTCATGATAGACTTGTTTACTAAAGTCAAATCAATGAAAATTGTAAAAGCTCTTCTTGTGAGTCAATGAATCTCCTGATGGCAGCATCGTTTAAAAACAAGTGATCAGCTCATGAAGCAAAACTCTGGAGTCACTTTCTGTTCAGCGTCAAACAAGTTCCTCCGTCAATCAACAGAAGTGACTCAACAGCGCCACCAGGTGAGCACCTGACATTGAGCTCGGATCTACTTTTCTGTGTACGACTTCTTCACGGTTCTGAGATGAAAAGTGAATCAGTGAAACACTTTGACTCCTCTGAGAGTGAAAAGGTCATGAAGGTTGTAGTGAAGAGTATTTGGAGAAATAAAAGGTGACGCAGGTGTGAACACATGAAAGTGGAGGAAGGAGACTCACTCGCAGTTGAGCTGTGGATCCACACAACAAGCACAAACAACACCTTCTTCATCTTCAGCTCTTTTCTGGAGACTAGGATCCAACAAGTCTTCAGGTCGACGAACGAAGTACAAGTGAAAGTAAACAACAGACGCAGGAAGAAATATCTGAGCCAATGAGGATTCAGTGTGACGTCACGTCCAGATGGAAAGTCAAAGTAAACCAAACATGTTATTACGACTATTTTCTGTGACAAAAACTCCACTTTAAACTTTATTATTATTTCTTAGAGTCGTTCTTCTGAACCTTAAAGTCACGCAGAATGTGAACTATGGAATACCAGGAGTGTCAAATTAAAGTGAAGAGAAATAAAAGTGGATTGAATTGCTTTTTATTTTGACATACGATGATTTATATGTATAAACGTTATTTCCTTCATATGGGTTACACACTCATTCTTATTTTTTATTCACAACTTTATTCACAAAATATGGCCCTCGTGTAGTTTTACAGACAAGTTTTTCTAAAATATAACGATGAAAGTAAAAAATAAAGTTTTTTGTGCGGACGAGAAAAGCTTCTAGTTCCCTCTAGTGGTTCAAACATGACATTGAGCTCAAACAGTAAATACATTTGAATGATTTTCAGTCATTTTCATCAATTCAAGAACCATTTTTATCATTATTTTACGGACTTTCTGTAGTTAAAACACTTGAACTATCTTCAGTTCCCTCCTGGTCAGTGAGCTCTTGGTGCTCTACGATCTCTCCAACATTGTATGGTCTCACAGGAAGTAAAACTGCCTGTTCTTGGTACTATTTACCCACAAACCTTAGCATGAACTGGCCCTCAAAAGTAAACCTGTCAGAGAAAGTAAAGGTCTCAGGCAACAGCAGGTTGAAAGTGGGGATATAAGCAGTGGAGAAAATAAAAAAATTAACTTTCAGGTTGAATTATAGAATTAAAATATATCATTTTTACTTAAAGTATACAATATTTGATTGTTTTTTTAGTTGATAAATCTCATACAGAAATAAAGTTGTGTGATGAGCTACATTATTTAACTTCATCAAAATGTCTTTAAATCCATTTTAATTAACATTTTCAATCAGGTTTTGTTTTTACACACAAATAAATGTGATCAGTATCCGTTCATGGTGATTGTCCTTATCTGCCACAATGATTCTTCCCTGACTGAATATCTTTTGAGCGTGTTGTGTTGAGTCTGTAATGCTGCCAACAAAGTTATGAATCTACAAGTTTCCTGACACACTTCGACTAGAAATTGTTCTTGATGATAGTTTATTGAAAATAATTCTTCTCACTTTTGTTTCTTTGTCAAGATGAAACATTAAACATTTCCACATGGTTGGTTTAAACACTCAATGTGAACATTTTGGTGCATGTGTTGAACTTTCATTTGGATTAATATGTAAGTTCACAGTATTGAGGGGAGGAATATGATCAGAGTGTTGGTTTTCCATTTTAAAAGTGTAAATATTGTCTCATTCTGCACTTTGTCCAGGACGAGAACACAGTCTTCTCTTTCAGTCAGACAAGCCTACTCTTGGGATGAAGGTTTTTGATCATCCATTGTGCCGACCAAGGCTTTTCTATGGTTTTCCACCAGTGTTTCCTCTTTCCTCTTGAGAACAGTGAGGCTCGAGGGTTTGAGGTTGATTTTAGTGGCACCAGAAGCTCCAACAAATCACTGGTTCCTCAACTGGTTGGCTCTACAACAAACTGAAGAAATGCTGACTCTGCTCTCTGTTCTAATGTTGACCACAAACTGTTCTTTGTACTGTAGTTCACAGAAATAAATAATATTTGACTCAACATTATTCATTAAATGACATTTGTTTCTTATAATATTAACTTTACTCCATGTTTTGTAATAATGTAGGAACTTACTTTGAAAGCTTTATGGTTCATGTGTTTGATATAAACATACATTTCATGTTGTGTGTTTAATAGTGATGTGTTGATGAAGCCAAATGAAACAGTGTCATGTTGTTTAGAGGTCAGTAGGTGGCGCCATCAGTTTAAAAATGATGTGATGTTTCATTAGAAAAATTGTTCAAAACAATGGAGAATAGTGCAGAGACCGCCATCTAGTGGAAAAATAATGACACTGCTTCATGAAGAATACTTACAAAGTATATTATTAATTGACATTTGTTTATTCTAATATTGACTTTACTACGTGTGTTTTTTAAATAATGTAGAAACCTAGTTTGAAAGTATTGTGGTGCATGTGTTTGATTTGTAAATACATTTCAAGTTGTGTATTTAATGTGAATCACACAGTATCATGTTTGTTCAACTAAAATAAAAAATCAACCATCACTATAATAGTTTGGTGTGAGGATGGAGTGTGATGTTGGTGCAGAGTTAAGTTAAATTAAGACTAAGTTAAATTTCTATAGTTCTTAACTTAAGAAATGTGTTTGTAAAGTGTTTGGTGTCACTAACCATGATGAAGAGTTGTGATATTCCTTCCTGAGTGTGAAGCAGACAGAGAATAATGATTGACTTCATATGTTCTCTGTCATTGATGATCCTTCTTTACTTCCTTGTGCAGTATTGAGAGGAATATGATCAGAGTGGTTGTTATGTACAATACAATATATGAAAACATTTGTATCTGTTAATCTACATCTCTACTGTCTCCTTGAGCAGATACATACAACTCTCCACTGGAGGTAGATGCTCTTGCTCATTCATTGTGGTCACTTTAATCTTTTCCACTACAGTGTTTCCTCCTCCTGCTCTTGAGGAGAGTGAGAGGTTTAAGGTTCATTTAGTGGCTCCAGCAAAAACAAGCCCTCATCTCTGTGACAGACTGCTTTGACCAGAAGAGTGGTGAAGGTCTGATGAAGCTTCATGAAGCAGTGTCATTATTTTCCACTAGATGGTGCTCTCTGCAATATTTTCCTTTGTTTTGAACAACTGTTTTAATTAAGCATCACTTTTTTTTCTTCTTTCGTTTAGACAGTATTTATATTCTTACACAATTAACACCAGAGAGTTTAGTCTGAAGAATTTACTAGTTTACTGTAAATCTATTGAATTCCTAAAAAATCAGGCATCCTGGAGAAAAAAGTTCTGTTCATAAACAATGCATTTATTTATCTGATTAATTTCACAACAAAGTTATCAGCAAAAATATATCTCAACAACCATATCAGTAATAGTTGTACGTGTGTTTAAATATTCAGGTTTTTATCAAAATACAAACACATATCTCTACTAGTCTCACAAATCAATGAATCTGACAAATAAAAGTTTCTGCTTCTGAATCCTTTAAGCAGAAATGATGCCAAACTTGATGGTTTGTTAGAGCAAATGAATCCTAAAGCTTTAGTTAAGGATGAACTACTCTAATGGAAGTCTTCAGTGGTTCATGAGGCTTAATCTCACCATTACTGCTAAACTCATAGAAACGTTTGAAATTTAACCATGTTGTTATGAACCAACAACCACTCTGATCATATTCCTCTCAATACTGCACAAGGAAGTAAAGAAGGATCATCAATGACAGAGAACATATGAAGTCAATCATTATTCTCTGTCTGCTTCACACTCAGGAAGGAATATCACAACTCTTCATCATGGTTAGTGACACCAAACACTTTACAAACACATTTCTTAAGTTAAGAACTATAGAAATGATCCCTGAAAGTATAGTCTTAACTTAACTCTGCACCAACATCACACTCCATCCTCACACCAAACTATTATAATGAATAGTTTTTTTTTTCATTTCACAGTTTATAAACAACATCTATACAAAAACAACAGGTTACCTATGTAACCTTGGTTCTACAAATGATTGTGACACTCTCTATAGGATGATTCTATGGATAACCTCTCTTGGCCCTGACTCTGAAAAAGAACAAAGCACTCACCACCTCTTTACATGTGACCTGCACTGAAACACACCAGCAATATATTCGTGCCTCTGACTTTCTTCACCGTCCTCAACTAGCAGACAAGTGGACACACTGGACAGAGTAGATGAAGATTCATCCACTCTGGACCAGAGTGAAGGGGTGGGTAGAAAGCCCAGAAGGAGACCACTCTGGTCCTCACAGTGCAGGTATGAACCTTCTAAAGAAAGAGGGTTCAAACATAGCATGACAGTTGCAATCCGTCTGATGGACAAACCAAACATGTCATCAGTACAATTAGCTGACACTGACGTGAGCAGCAGAAGCATCTTGAGGGACAAAATGTCCAAATGTCATCTGAGGCCAGAGTCTCAGTGGTCCATGAAGAAAACACTTCAGCAGTGGTAAGTAGTGATGGTCTGATGAAGCTTTATGAAGCAGTGTCATTATTTTCAGAGAACACTAGATGACGGTCTCTGCACTATTTTCTTTTTTTTCAAACTTAAGTTTTATTAGAATTTTCCACATTAAGGCAAACACACATACATCACAGAAAATAAAAAACACAAAACAAAAATAAAAAAATAAAAAAATAAAAATGGGGGTTGTTCATGTTTCTTACATGCATCTTTCAATATATAAAGTACACACTGATACAGTCCAAGTATTTCACAGGTGTCGTTGTTGTGTAAACAGAGTCCACTTTTTCCATTTTTCTATAAATTTGTCTTCTTGTGTCCTTATCCTGTGGGTTAAAAGTTCCATTTCAAAAACTCCTTTGACAATGTGAGTCCATTCTTCCACTGGTTTTCGTATTGTGCCATTTTTTGGTAATGGCCTTTTTAGCGGCTGCCACTAGTATTTTAAATAAATATTTGTCTTCCTTGTTTACAATGTTTGAATTTAAGCCCAGGTACAAAATTGAACATGCAGGTGGAATATTATAGCCCAAGATGTTTTCAACTGCTTCATGCACATCCTTCCAATATTTCCTGATTTTAGAGCAATACCAGAAAACATGAGCATCGACATTGACTTCGTTACAATCTCTCCAACACGACTGGTCCGATGACAGTTGTCTGCTTTTAATTTTTGGTGTAATGAAATATCTTATTACATTTTTCCAGCAGTGTTCCCTCCAGATACGAGAAGATGTCGTAGAATGCTGCGTCTTCCAAATATGTGACCATTCTTCTTGACTTATACTGATATGGAACTCTTTTTCCCACTTTTCCTTTACATCATTTGTTGTCTTTCCCTTAGTTTCCATCCTTTGCTTGTATAATGTTGAGACAATTTTACACTTCTTGCCGTTATAGGTTCCAATCAAAGTTTGGATTATACCATTTCTGTTTTCATTCATGTTTGGTTTAATTTGTTTGTCATAGAAGTCCCGTAATTGTAAGAATCTAAAGTGGTCTCTGTTATTTAGAGAGTATATTTGTTTCAGTTCTTGGAAGCTCATCATTTTGCCATGTTTTGTGTCTGTGCATATTGCAGTTAAACCTGGATCCACTGCCTGAACTGTAAATCCAGATTATTTGGAGTGAAATTTTTATTGTATGCTATCCAACTGAATATTTTAATTTCATTTTCCAATTTGTGTTTTCTGACCACCTTGAACCACATTTCAAGTGTGAATTGACTTATTGTATCTAATTGGTTACTATATTCCTTCATGGTTTTTCTGTCTCCAATTAGACTTCGAATTTCCTGATCTCTACATTTTTCTTCTAGATTTTTCCATTTTGCGTCAAAGTGTTGGTCACACCAACTTATAATTGGTCCTATCTGGGCCGCAAGATAGTATCCTCTCATGTTTGGTAAAGCCATCCCACCTCCCTCTTTACTAATCTGTAAGGTTTCAAATGTTACTCTCGGGTTTTGTCCATTCCATATAAATCTAGAGAACAATTTGTCCCACACTCTGAATAGAATCTCTGGTACCTCAACTGGTAATGCTTGAAACAGGTAAAGTAATCTAGGTAGGATGTTCATCTTGATTGTATCTATTCTTGAACTCAAATCCAGTGTAAGGGGACCCCACTTTTCTAGGTCAGTTTTAATTTCTTTATGTAGTTTGCTATAATTTTCTTCAGACAGTTTCTTGCATTCCTTGGTCAAGGTGACCCCTAGGTATGTTATTTTTTTGGCAAACCAATTTGTGTTTAATATTATTTTGAGATTCTCAGATGGAGTAAAATTCATTGCCATAATTTGCGTTTTTGCTCAATTTAATTTGTAGCCAGAACAGGAGCCAAATGCTTCCATGTGTTGTATTACTTTTGGAATACTAGGTTCTGGTTCTTGTAAATAACATATTATGTCATCTGCAAAAAGTCCAATAATTTGTTTTTCGTGATTCATTTCTATACCTTTAAGTTCCTTGTTTTGTCGGATTGCTTGGGCCAATGGTTCGATACAAATAGCAAAAAGAGTTGGTGAGAGGCAACAACCTTGTCTTGTAGATCTTTCTAAGGTAATAGGGTCTGATAGACTAGCATTTATTCTTATTCTTGCGGTCGGCTTTTGATTGAGCGATCTAATGCATCGTATTGCTTTACTATTTAGTCCAAATTTCTCTAGTACAAGATACAGGAATGACCAATTAACGCAATCAAACGCTTTTTCTGCATCAAAGCTTATGAGGACAGCTGAGATGTTGTTACGTTCCACATGATCTATTACATGCATAGTCCTCCTAATATTGTCATGCGTTTGACGGCCCTTGATAAATCCGGTCTGATCCTCATCAATTATCTCTGTCATGAATGTGCTGTATCTTTTTGCTATGATGGAAGTGTAAAGTTTATAATCTATGTTTAATAATGAGATCGGCCTGTCGTCTTCACACTTCTCACTGGTTTTCTTTTTTGGGATAACTGAGATGATAGCTTCGCTCCAAGACGGAGGAATCACACCCTGTTCAAGAGTGTAGTTAAATGATGTGTGTAGCATCGGGGTCAGCTGTTCATTGAATGTTTTATACCATTCAGACGGTAAACCGTCACTACCTGGTGATTTATTTGATTTGAACCTTCCAATTGCTCGCTCTATTTCCACTTTTGTTATCGGTGTTGTTAGGAGGTCATTTTGCTTTGTGCCGATGCATGGTAGATCTAGTGAGTTAAGAAAAGTTTTGATTTGACTTATGTCGGCAGAAGGTGGTTGTTTATACAAATTCTCATAATAATTTCTAAATTTAGTTTCTATTTCCTCTAAATCAAAAGTGGCTTCATTTGTTAAAGCATCTCTAATTTTATGAACGGAGCGGTCGATCTGCTGTTTTTTAAGTCTTCTTGCCAAAAGTCTCGTTCCTCTTGACCCCATCTCGTAATATGACTCTTTTAAATACCTAGTTCTTTTTTCTACTTCTGAATTTAATTGTCTTTTTATGTTATCCCTGGTTTCTTGTATCTTTGGAAGTAGAGTGGGGTCCTGGCTGTTTTTGTGTTGTCGTTCTAACCTTAGTCGTTTTTCTTTCTCGTCCTTATATGCTGCTTCTCTTGTTTTTTTCAGTAAAGAGCACTTTGCTATAATATTTCCCCGCATAACTGCTTTAAGAGCATCCCACACTATTGCAGGGTTAACCTCACCATTTTCCTTTTCTTTTTGATATGTGAAAATATCATTTTTGATTTCTTCAACTATTTTTTTGTTGTTCAGAATACCAATATTCAACCTCCACATTGTTTTTTTAACTCGTGATTTTAGTTTAATTTTGAATATTACTGGGCTGTGGTCAGATATATCCGCTTCTCCTATTACACACTGTTGTACTTTGTAAAAATCTTCTTGATTTAGAAAGAAATAGTCGATCCTTGCATAGCTTCCGTTAGGTGCAGAGTAGTGTGTGTAATCCCTGTTTTTTGGATGTAACCTTCTCCATAGATCCATCATACCGTAGTCTCTTAACATGTTTTTCATTGTTTTTGTAACATGGTTCATATTTCTTCTATTGTTGGATGGATCTAATGTACTGTTTAATACCACATTGAAGTCTCCTCCACAAATAAGTGTCCCATTCATTTCTGTTACAATATTGTCAAATAGCTCCTTAAAAAAGACCTATTTCACTGTTTTCAGCATAAACACAAGCCAAAGTTACATTTTCATTCTGAAGTTTTCCTTTTACAATGACATATCTTCCCTCTTTATCGCTCTTTTCTTTGATCAAGTCAAACTTCACAGATTTATGAATTAGTATTGCCACTCCTCTTCTACATCCATGTTTAAATTAACTATGGTAAACATTCTGATATCCGAACTTTTTTAACTTCTCGTGTTCGGTTTTTGACAGATGAGTTTCTTGTAGGAAAATCAGATGAGTTTTTTCTTTTTTCAATGTTGTCATTACCCTTTGTCTTTTTATAGGGTTGTTTAAACCATTTACATTCAACGACATTATTGTTATGGATTCTGTCATGTGTATACAATAACCTTATATGCAATCGCCCCAAAAAGTATAAAAACACACAGAACAATGAAAAAAAACCTTAAACAAACATATAACACACTGACTTCAAAAGGATGGGGTGTAAAAGCCCATTCCTTGAGTTCCCTGTTGGAGGGAGGAGGGAAGTGAGCCCCAGAAGTGTGGGGGCCCTCCCTAGTAAAAGAAAAAGACAGAATAACTGCTATTCCTATACTAGAATTGTCCAACATTAGGTGTTTAGTCGAGCTCCTTCCCCGTCTACTTTGTAAACATTGATCTACTGTTAGATTGAAAATTATTCTACACTATACGTATACGCCATAAGTTAAATTAATGCTAAAAAGATAATAAAAATATAGAGTATAAATTACTAGCCTCATCTAAGAGCTTAAACGTTTAAATACACATTCACAACCAACATTTCACTTTCATACTGATATACACTGTGTCAAGGGTAGCTTGAAACAGACTAGAGATTATTCAGCGACTTAATGAAGGACAGACTGTCTGCTCTGTTCACACCTGTGAGCGTGAAACAAAAGAGAAAGAAAGAACACACTCAAGAAAGGGGGGCTGGAAGACAAAGAAACTTGCCCACACGGCGGGGAGGCAGGGATGTTGCTCTCCAGGTGACTCGAGACAGGAACTAACATCAAAGAACCACTGCCCCGGAAAATACGCCCCCTGGACAGAAACTTTCCCTTAAATATAGAGGGGACCCATAACCCAGGACCGTCTTTCCCGGAGCTATTGACCTGTAGAGCTGCCGGCAAAGATCGAGTCCTTTCGATCGTAAAGTTGTATCTTTGTTTGACTTGTAGCGGCGAATAAACGACCCGTACACTCTGCATTTTGACCTTTTCTCTCGATAAAGCAAAGTATTAAGACCCGGACGTGACGTCGTGTTGGAGCGACAGAAACAGAATAGTTTTAATCGTTTTAAATGGTGCCGTGACCCGGATTTCTTTGGAGATTCTTGGACGAAAAGACGGCGACTGAGGCCAGTCAGACGAACGGGCCCAAAATATGGTAAGCAGAAAACCTTTTATTTTATTTCTGCATTTAGTTTCGTCTGGCTGAGTTAATCGATTTAGAAGCCATATGAGTGGATGGGTTGTGCGTTGATTCCGCTTGTAAGGCAAGCAAACATATAACTTCTTGTTTTGGTTTAATTTTCCATTACGACTCTTGGCACCTAAAGTAATCACAGATAGAACATAATTGGCCGGGGGTTCTATCGAGTGACAAATATATCTCTATTTAGCACGCTTTAAAGGCATTTAATTCACCCTTTTAGAGAGGCTTAATCCCCTTGAGTACGAACGGCGTATGAATGGGAAAAAATAGAGCTTTTTATAGGTTACGCTGCCTTATGAATACTTACGTTATGATAAAAAACAAAAACCAACTTTCTTGATTAATGCAACGTTAACGCTAATGTGTGTTTTTCAAGTTTTAAATAAAGAAATTTATAGCTTTCTTAAATTTCTATTGGCTAAAAAATATAGTTTTTTTATTGTAAGTTTTATGCTGCGAGTTTATTTTTAAAAGAGGGAAAAAACGGCTTACTATATTTATAAAAGAAGTTTCACGGTCAACTGCCGTGGACTTCTATTGGTTGAAAAAAGCGTTTTTTGCTTGTGAATTTCATGTTGCAAGTTTTTTTATACAAATTGTTGGTAATTATAAAATAAGTATTCAAGCGTGTTATATATTATATATATATATACATATATAGTATATAATATTTTTGGGGAAAAAAGCATTTCTTGCGCCGCAAGTTTTACGAATTCAAATACTCTTGTTGTTTCTTATGTTACGTTGGTTGCATAGTGAGTACCTATATTGTGATTAAAAAAAACGACTTTCTTGACTAAATGCGACGTTAATGTTAATACGTGTTTTTCAAGTTTTGTGAAAAGAAATTATTCAGTTTCTATTGGTTTAAAAAATAGTTTTTTCTTGTAAGTTCTATGAGGTTTTTTTAAATGGTAAAATTAACTTTATTTGATTGTCATGTCATAATAAAGTTTGGGATTATAATATAGGTATTCAAGCGTGTAGTTCTCTTATAGAGAGGGAGACGAACAATTGGTGTAAAAATAAATTAAATAAAAATTAAAAATAAAGGAAAAAATAAAATAAATAAAAATAAGAAATGGATTTATCTGAACTGTGGTTAAAATGGCAGTCTTGTGGAATAGGATCATGTGGTGCTGTATTGTTTTGCTCTGTAAGTTCTTATGTGGAAAAAATTGCTCCGTTGGATCGGAAAAATGTTGTAAAAATAAAAATGGGCTGAAAAGCAAAGAAAGGTTGGAAATCTGCCTGATTGGGGCATGCGTATGCCTGAAGAAGATATTCTTGGTGAAAATGTGAAAAATATTAATCTAGAACTTAAAGTCATTAGGAGGAGAAAAACAAGCATGTTGTTTAGTGAAAAATACAGACTGGCTTTGTTAGAAAAAACTAAAACTGATAGAGACAGATTTTTTGTGATTATGGAAATGGTAAAAATGATAAAGTTAAATACTGAAGTGATGGCACCAGTGAAAGCTGTTAAAAAGGAAGTTGTTGATGAAAATAATGTAACTGAAAAAACTGATTCACCACCACCTTACCTAGAAGATGGAAACCAAAATGTAAACTCACAAATGTTGTCTGATAGATTGCAAAAAATGGTAATGAAAGAGAAAGTGAACACACAGGCTCCAGTGTTCAATGTTACAGGAGGGCAGCTGATGATGGATCAAGATGGTAATGAAATAGACAAAACAAAAATGATGAATTTAAAAGAGATTATGGATAATGTAGCAATAAAAACACACAGGCAAGAAATTCTCACAAGAGATCTGTTAGCCACAGCAGAAAAAACACTTAGCAGATCAGTTGAAATGGCAATTAGACAAGGACAAAATAAAGAAGATGCAGATGCCAGTGCAGCCCTGACAAGTGCACTAGAGACTATAGAGCAGTTGCGTGAAAAAACAAAGGACAAAGCAGAAAAATTGAAAAAGAAAAAGTACAGTGAGGGAGAAAGCAGCAGCGAGGATGAGGAACAGGACAAGTATTGCAAGTATAAACTTGACCCAGGCACACCATTGAAACCTTCTAAACATACAGTAAAAACTAGAAAAGGTGAGAAAGGGACACTAAAAGGGAGATCAGATGGATTGGGAACAAGCCTTTCTGGACAATTTCCTTTACTGGTGAAAAGTGGAAGAAGGAGGGATTATACTGATTACGTCTCAGCAACTATGATGGATGTACAATGTCTGAAAGAAAAACTTCCTCCTTTGGAAAAGGGAGCAGGTCAGTGGATTAATGTTTTTTGCAACAATATGACAGGAATTGTATTGGCTATTGGAGATTGGAGACAAATTGTTACAGCATGTGTGGGTGCTGATAAAGTGTCAAAAATAGAAGAAGAAGCAGGAACAGAATGCGAGCCTCATCAAACACCATTCTCTCATCATTCAAGACATATATGGCTGGCCATGAGGGAGGCGTTCCCTACAAAGGTGGATGTGAATGAACCAACGTCATGCATGTACAAAGATGAAGAAAGTGGTAGTGAATATGTAACACGTTATAGGACTAAGTGGGAGGAACAACTGGGTGGTCCACTAACTGACAGTCACCTTGCACTCTTCAGGGGGGCAATTGTAAAGGGATGCCCAACTTCTGTAAGAAAAAAAAACGTTTAGAGGCTATAGTAGGATTGGATAAAAAATCTATAATAGAATGGGAAGAATATTTAAGCCATTATGTTAAGATGTTTAACGAA
The DNA here is from genome assembly GCF_982586985.1 of Callionymus lyra. Lineage (NCBI taxonomy): Eukaryota > Metazoa > Chordata > Actinopteri > Syngnathiformes > Callionymidae > Callionymus > Callionymus lyra. The sequence goes on from NC_141824.1 coordinate 5,541,670, forward strand.
GAATTGAAAGAACAAGAAGAATGTGACAAAAATGACACAAGACAATTGAATAAAACAAAACTCTCTGAGCTTCGTCAACAGGTCAAGGAAAGACAGAAAGGAAAACAAATGGTACAACTGCCACCAATTACTGCAGCCCCACAGTATTTCACACCACACGACGACTGTTGTTATTCATGTGGGCAACCAGATCACTGGAGTAATGAATGTCCTTTCTACCTTTAGCATTATTTAACAGCCTAAAATACAATAATTCATAAATCTTGTTTTCACCCCCCTACCTGATATGAATCCTCAGCCCTCAACAAACTAATGGTAGAATAAAATAATAGCTAAAAATGACAGAGTAGCAGCAAGACAAAATAATTCAATTTTTAAGGCTATTTTTAACTGAATGTGTTAAGTTGTGTAATTACAGGAAAGGAGATGTTTTAAATCAGCTCAGAGGCTGGAGCGAGATGTGTTGTGAGGACAGTTAAAACAAAGGACACGGACCCCTGCTGACATTCCTCAAGTTGTAAACAATTCCACATGAGCCATTGTGCAACAGAGGAGATGATGTCAGGCTCATGGAGAAAGTGACTCCTGTGTCCAGTTGTAGGTTGTAGGTAAGGAGAAGAATTTTGAGTAGCAATGGAGGTGTGAATCAGGTTGTAGAAGTGGAGGTGTGAATCAGTTGCTGAAATGGTCATTTAAGAAAGGTCTCTGGGTAATGAATGATAAAAACAGTTGGTCAAAAGGAGAGATGTTTTTTGGGGCAAGACGATGATGCACAAAAGACTCTATTTGGCTTTGAAAAAACATTGCATTACAAAGCCCATGAGATGTTTTTTATCAGGAATTTGTTGATTACAGAAGTTGAATTTATCAATGAAAGTGAAAATGGTTACTTTTGCATCCTTACTGTACAATGCTTTACAATCTCATTTAGAAGACATGGTTCTGACAGGGAAGTCTTCGCAACATAAATAAATATTGGTGACATTCATTTGAAAAATGACTTGAAAGGTTTCATATAAAATAGATGTAGGTTTTAATTGAATGGTAATGGAATGATTTCCAAAGTTCAGCACAGGTGAGGTCAGACAACATAACACCCCAGTTTCAATTTTGCAGAAAGAAAAGTTGTATGTTTTTCTTGTATTTAACGGATATGTCTAGTTCTCCTTTTACAGTTGAAGGAGACAAAGGAAGCCTTAAAATGACCTAACAAAGGTCATGGATGATCCAGATTTAAATTACCATTCAGGTGGAGATACCTGGAATGTGATACAGCAGGGGGTGGCACCAACACCAGTGCAGAACAGTCACACCATCTTTTAAAGAAAACCTGGTAAAATAACATCTGAAGACTCTCACAGGTTCCACAAGAAGGACTACAGCAGAGACGGTGTAATTTAACAGGGGGAGTTGGATCAAGGTGATTTTTGAGATGATAAGACAACAGTAACCCAAAGGACAGGTAACATAAGAAGATGTTATGTGTCCTCGAGGGGAGGTTGATGTATGGATGGCATGAATGGAATGAGCAATGAATGAACAGTGAACAGTATTGGTGACAGTGATGTTCCTAATTTGGGGATTCCTGGTTTTATGTCCTAAACGGGGGACGCCCCGGGTAAATCAAAGTGAAAAAGAAAAGAAAAATGAAAAAATAAGCAAACAAAAACTAAGAATGAACCTAAAAACTTAAACTACACTAACAATAAAAATTAGCTCATTTAGATTAAAACTAAAACTGATCTAGATTTAAAATAAACGAAAGAAGAAATAAAATGTATATTAAAAGTAGAAATAAAAAAAAATATAAAAAATGTAAAGAACCAATATGGAAATAATAAAAATACAAAATAAACACGAACAACAAAACAAATGGCGTAAAAGAACATGTATTGTGGTCGACTCATACTGCCAGATAACAGGCAGAGGGCAGCGGACGTGTATATTACTCTCTCCAACCAGGGTCAAAATCAGTGGACGCAGGATTTTCTGACCTGGATGAGTAAACGCACTCAGAAGCATCAACCACATTCCCCATCAGAAGAAACAAGCGGATAAGTACATGGGGAAATTACCCAATTCTATTACATTAATAAAAAACTTTTTTTGGTCAGAGCTACTCCTGAATGAAGGTTGTTTGTGTGTAGGTTCAAGAAGATGGACTCGGAGAAGATCGAAGAAGACGGATTTCTGGGATCGGTTTTTCCTCTGCACGCCTGGAATCGGAACATGGACGAAGAGGACTAGATGACGAAGAAGAGCAGTCACACTGACTATGGAAGATGAAGAACGAACAGACCGACTGCAGAGGATGATGATAACGATAATGCTGATGGACTGGACTACTGAGAAACATGAAAGAATGATGAAGGACCACTTCTGAATGAGGCCAAACTTTGTGTCACCGTTTAAAAATAATAATTAATATTACAGACAGATGATTATATTTTCGGTTATACATATAGCGTGTGCAGGTACATGATAATAATATGTGTTGGGAAAATGATAATATTAGATAAAAAACGATAAAATGTTGCTGCGGAACAACCATTGATTTAGAAAATTGATTTGAACTTTTGAAGAAAGAATTGAACTTTTTGTTTATGACGTGACCTGTAAAGGCCACGTCAACAGGGGGAGTTGTTAGATTGGAAATTATTTTACACTATAGTATACGCCATAAGTTAAATTAATGCTAAAAAGATAATAAAAATATAGAGTATAAATTACTAGCCTCATCTAAGAGCTTAAACGTTTAAATACACATTCACAACCAACATTTCACTTCATACTGATATACACTGTCTCAAGGGTAGCTTGAAACAGACGTAGAGATTAATCAGCGACTTAATGAAGCATCTGTCTGACTGCTCAGTTCACACCTGTGAGCGTGAAACAAAAGAGCAAAACGGAACACACTCAAGAAAGGGGGGCTGGAAGACAAAGGAACTTGCCCACACGGCGGGGAAGCAAGGATGTTGCTCTCCAGGTGACCCGAGACAGGAACTAACATCAAAGAACCACTGCCCCAGAAAATACGCCCCCTGGACAGGAATGTGTTTATTTCCTGTGGTTCTTTTGTTTAGGTTTAGCACTTTGTTTCAGTTTTTCGGAGTAGCGATGTGTTCAACTGAAGTAGTGTTCATAATTGTCATTTCTGTCCAGTCAATGTGTGGTTTTTGTTGAATACTAATGTGTTTTTGGTTTTCCCTTTATTTCTGTTATAATTACTAACTGTGTTTTGTTGATTGCAATTATGATTATTTGGGGACTACGTCAGTTGTAAGGCATTCGCTGCCCTGTCTGGCTAAACAATAAACTATATTTTCTGGTACTTGTGTTTGCCTGTATTCATTTGTCGGAGGTTTCTACGCGTAGGGTCGTGGGTCTATATCTTTAGGTGCAAGTCCTAAAGTGGCGTTGTTGGGTACTGATTAACACCAGTCCACCGTTACTCCCCGGGCTAGTGTAAAGAATCGGTTACAGAAGTAAAGAAGGATCATCAATGACAGAGAACATATGAAGTGAATCATTATTCTCTGTCTGCTTCACACTCAGGAAGGAATATCACAACTCTTCATCATGGTTAGTGACACCAAACACTTTAGTAACACATTTCTTAAGTTAAGAACTATAGAAATGATCCCTGAAAGTATAGTCTTAACTTAACTCTGCACCAACATCACACTCCATCCTCACACCAAACCATTACAGTGACGATCCAAAGGTGACCTTTGTGTTGAAGGAATGGCTTCATAAAAATCATTGTAAGGACCTGGAGTCTCTTAGTCAGTCTCCAGATCTAAACCTCATAGATCACAGATGTCAAATCAGTCCAGAAAAGTGCTTGTTCTTTGTAGTGTAGTTCACAGAAATAAAGAACATTTTACTCAAAATGATTCAATAAATGACATTTGTTTCTTATAATATTGACTTTACCCCATGTGTGTGCAAGCTTTATGGTTCATGTGTTTGATATAAACATACATTTCATGTTGTGTATTTAATAGTGATGTGTTGATGAAGCCAAATGAAACAGTGTCATGTTGTTTAGAGGTCAGTAGGTGGCGCCATCAGTTTAAAAATTATGTTTCATTAGAAAAGTTGTTCAAAACAATGGAAAATAGTGCAGAGACCGCCATCTAGTGGACACTTAAAAATAATGACACTGCTTCATCAAGCTAAGAAGTACAAAGCACTTTCAATACTTACAAAGTATTTTATTAATTGACTTTTGTTTATTATAATATTGACTTTACTTTTTGTGTTTTTTAAATAATGTAGAAACCTAGTTTGAAAGTATTGTGGTGCATGTGTTTGATTTGTAAATACATTTCATGTTGTGTATTTAATGTGAATCACACAGTATCATGTTTGTTCAAATTAATGAATGCAGAAGAAAAATAATAAATACAAAATCAACCATCACTATAATAGTTTGGTGTGAGGATGGAGTGTGATGTTGGTGCAGAGTTAAGTTAAGACTATACTTTCAGGGATCATTTCTATAGTTCTTAACTTAAGAAATGTGTTTGTAAAGTGTTTGGTGTCACTAACCATGATGAAGAGTTGTGATATTCCTTCCTGAGTGTGAAGCAGACAGAGAATAATGATTCACTTCATATGTTCTCTGTCATTGATGATCCTTCTTTACTTCCTTGTGCAGTATTGAGAGGAATATGATCAGAGTGGTTGTTGGTTCATAACAACTAAATGTTAAACCTTTATGAGTTTAGCAGTAATGGTGAGATTAAGCCTCATGAACCACTGAAGACTTCCATTAGAGTAGTTCATCCTTAACTAAAGCTTTAGGATTCATTTGCTCTAACAAACCATCAAGTTTGGCATCATTTTTGCTTAAAGGATTCAGAAGCAGAAACTTTTATTTGTCAGATTCATTGATTTGTGAGACTAGTAGAGATATGTGTTTGTATTTTGTTAAAAACCTGAATATTTAGGGGCGCTGTTGAGCATAGCAATGGAGTAGACATGTTTTTTGGAGCTCCACAGAACGACTATATAAAAGTAATTTTTTCAGCGCACTTTTTGGAAAACATTCGAATTTTACCTTTGCTAAACCATATGCCTAAAAACCCAAACTTTGAAATGGCTGGTAAATCAAGCAAAGGTGGGCAAACAGCGACTCAAGCCACGAGGCCTTCGCCTTCGACGCCGACTTTAGCCCCGAGCTCCATTGAAGTAGCTTTCCTGAGAAGGAGTGTCTCCGCACCCGACGCGTCGGTCACTGAATCGCTCAAGATGGAACTACTATCTTCGGTGCGCAAGGATTTACTTGAAATCCTTCAAACAGAAGTTGGCGCAGTGTTGGAAAGTGAGATGGCGGTGATTCCAGCGGATATTGGTGCAGCGAGAGCGGAGCTCAAAGAATACAGGTCGACGATCAACTCTGAACTCTGACCTCTGAACTCTCCGCCATGAAAGCTACGGTGAAGGATGTGGAAGAAAGTTTGTCAACGTGCACGGATGATGTTGTTTCACTCAAGAAGGAGGTGAAGCGGCTCACGGGGGTCGTGGACCAACTTCACAATAAATGCGAGGACTTGGAGGCGAGGTCGCGGAGGAACAATGGAAGGATCGTCGGAATCCCGGAGACCCGTGAATGCAACACCGAGTCTGTGTCCTTCTGCAGCCTTTGATCTGAAGGACGCTCCTGGACAGAACCGTCTCTCCCCGCCTGGATCTACAGAGGGACGCCGGTCAAACACCATCATAGCCCGCGTTCACTACTTCCAAGACTGTGAAAACATCCTGAGACTCGCTCGGATCAAACAACGCATCAGTGTGGACGGAGTCAGCATCTCAGTGTTTCCTGACCCGACAAGTGTTGCCAAAGCACGCGCGGCGTTCAATGACGTCAAGAGTCGGTTTCGTGGAGTGGACGGGGTTCGCTTCGGATTTGCTTATCCTGCCCGCTTCAGAATCACCTACAAGAATGTGGAGAAATCCTTCTACTGCTGCAGAGGCGCGAGTATGTCAACAAAAACATCAGTGGAGCCTTAATTGTATTAAGTCAAGTTCTGTTGGGGCCAACTTTAGCTTCCTGAGCGTGTTAGTGCAGATACCTTTTATGGTAGGTTTATTTGTTGATGTTGTTTTTGTTTGTTTATGTTTACTCCATACAGTTACAAGTGTATTTACACCCATGTTAAAATATGAGTCACAACCCACTGTCTTTAGGTTCAACACGTTTTATAAGCTGGAACGTAAAAGGAGTGAACATCCTATTAAGCGTAACAAAGCTCTTACACACCTGAAGTCATTAGGTGGAGAGATAATGTTCTTACAAGAGACACACTTACGTCCAGAAAAACACTCAAAGTTAAAGAGGGGATGATAGAACATCACTCTGATTATGGGGATAGGTCAAGAGGAGCTGCCATACTTATTAGAAAAGGAGTCTGTTTTCAACTAAACAATTTCATATCTGATAACAAGGGAAGATATATCATAGTCGTGGGTAGATTGTCTGGAACTGAGGTGGCACTAGTTAATGTTTATGGCCCTAACTGATCCTCACTTCTTCTCTAGACTAATAGCAACTATTCCAGATCCTAACAAATATAACATCATTTTAGGAGGTGACTTTAATCTCGTACCTGAGCCAACGTTAGATAGATCCTCCACTAAACTTCAAAATAATTGATCAAAATCAGCAAATACAGTAAATCTCATTAAACAATCTTATGCACTTACTGACCCCTGGAGGAAATTAAACCTCACTACCAAACAATATTCTTTTTTTTCACATGTCCACCAATCGTTTTCGAGGATAGACTTTTTTCTGATAGACAACAGAATTTTGCCGTGTGTAACAAAATGCCAATACCACAGTATTGTGATTTCCCATCATGCACCAGTCCAACTGGACAAAGCATTTCCAGACAGTGCACCAGTTCAACGCACATGGCGTCTTGACCCGCTCTTATTGTCAAGCAAAAACTTTCAACATTTTCTCTCGGATCAAATTGATTTCTTTCTTGACATCAATATTACTCCCGGGATGTCCTACACTTCAATCTGGGAGGCACTCAAAGCTTATCTAAGGGGACAAATTATTTCATTTTCAGCAAATGTCAAGAAAGAAAGAACTAAACGCCTCAATGAGATACAGCAGAAATGATTACAATTAGATAAAAAATGTGCATCTCAGCCTAATCCATTCTTATTCAATGAAAGACAATTATTACAAGCCGAATACAATCATTTAACCACTGTCCAAATTGAGAAACTCCTCCTGAAAACAAAACAAACCTACTATGAACACAGTGACAAAGTGGCTCGACTACTGTCACCAAATCAAACAATCGGCAGCAAATCGTATCATTTCTGAAATGAATACAGCTGAGGGTTTGACATCTGTACATCCACAAACTATTAATGACCAGTTCAGAACATTTTATAGTGACCTTTATACCTCTGAGACTTCTGCAACATCATTGGAGATTGAGGACTTTTTAGAAAATATGCAAATTCCCCAAATGAATAAACAAGAACAATCTGTTATAGACTCCAGAATAACAACAGAGGAAATAACTCTAGCTATAAACTCAATGCAAAGCGGAAAAGCACCTGGTCCAGATGGATTCCCCACTGAATTTTATCAAATGTTTTCAAATAAACTTTCACCTATTTTAAGTCAATTATTTGAAGAAACACGTATAACTTTAAAACTACCACCAAAAATGAATCAGGCAACTATTACAGTTATACCTAAAAAAGGAAAAGACCCGCGAGAATGTGGCTCGTACCTTACCTTACCTTACCTTACCTTATCTTACCTTACCTTATTTTACCTTACCTTACCTTACCTTACCTTACCTTACCTTACCTTACCTTACCGGCCCATAAGCCTTCTCTGCTGCGACTATAAAATTCTCACTAAAGTTCTGTCTCGTCGTCTGGAAACAGTGACCAAAATAATCCACCCTGACCAGACTTGTTCTGTGCCAGGTAGGCAATCTTTCTTTAACATGCGACGTTTACTTAATATTTTATATAATTCCCATTCCACTGAAATGCCAGAAGTTGTTATCTCACTTGACGCTGAAAAAGCATTTGATTGGGTGGAGTGGAAATACTTATTTACAGTGTTGGGAAAATTTGGTTTTGGTTGGAACTTTATATCTTGGATCAAAATAATCTATTCCACACCAGTGGCTGCAGTACACACTAACTCAATAACATCAACGTATTTTAAACTTTACAGAGGAACAAGACAGGGTTGTTGTCTCACCTTTTCTTTTTGATTTAGCTATTGAGCCTCTGGCTCTGAGGAAAGAGGAGGAAATCTTTGGAGTGTTGAGGAACAAGGAAATTCATAAATGTTCACTATATGCTGATGACCTTTTGCTCTATTTGTCTAATCCAGTTGTTTCAATACCTGGAGTTATTGAAATATTAAAAATATTTGGTCACATTTCAGGTTACAAATTACATTTTTCAAAAAGTGCTGTATTTCCAATCAATGATCTGGCAAAATCAATCGACTATAATATCTTCCCCTTTCAGTTAACAAACAAATGGACCTACTTGGGTTTAAAGATGACACATGTATACCAAGATTTCTTCCACAATCACTTCAAAACTCTGTTTGAACCAAAAATGACCTTTTAAGGTGGAGCCACTTACCAATCTCATTAGCAGGAAGGGTGAACACTATAAAGATGACTGTTCTTCCCCGATTCCTCTATTTCTTTCAAATGATTCCTTATTATTTACCCAAATCTGTTTTTAAGGAACTTGACAGTTTAATTTCTGCATTTATATGGAACCGATCGGTGCCAAGAATGAAAAAATGTTTTCTGGAAATTCCAAGGTTGGAGGGAGGACTTGGTCTTCCTAACTTTATGTTCTATTACTGGGCAGCAAATGTGTGCAAATTTGCATTTTGTGTTGGTGCATGGCGGGAAAAACGAGGTCCACTTTGGGCTAATTTGGAAATAAATAATAATAATGCCATTTCTCTGCTAAGTGCTACACTACCAATAGGCCAGCACCAGATCTCCAACCCTGTTGTTAAAAATTCTATAAAGATTTGGAATCAATTTCGGAAACATTTTAATTTAAAAGATTTAAGTACATTCTCTCCCTTATTGAATAACCATCTTTTCCCCCCATCCGAGATGGACACTGGTTTCCAGGTCTGGCACAGTAGTGGACTGGTATTTCTAAAAGACTTGATTCAAAATAATCATTTTCTAACATTTGAGTATCTACAACAAAAACACAATCTTCATAAAAGTAATTTCTTCAGATATCTCCAAGTCAGGAGTTTTGCCAATAAATATCTTAAATTCCCACTTGTGCAATCCAACAACACATGCAATGAGATTCTTTCCTTAAATCCACACATAAAAGGTAATATTTCCAAAATATAGAGGATCATGCAAAATGTCAAACCTCTGTCATGGGACAAAACTAAGCCTGGGAACACGATTGAAACATTAAATGATCTGCAAGTTTCTGGCAGCGTAGCTTAGAGTGTATCCATTCGTCATCTTACTGCATAAAGCAACGTCTCATACAATTTAAAGTGTTACATCGTTTGCATTATTCAAATGAGAGACTTGCTAAAATCTACCCAGACGTCAGTCCACATTGTTTAAGATGTTCTCACAGACCAACTACTTTGGGTCATATGTTCTGGCATTGTCCATCACTCAAAGGTTTCTGGAGTAGAATATTTGAATGTATTTCCCGCATGTGTAAAAAAGCAATAACACCTTCTCCACACATGTGTATATTTGTCGACCTCCACCTGACCTCTCTGTAAATACAGCACATGCAAACGCAATTGCATTTTCCTCATTGATGGCAGCAGACTTGTTCTTCTGCAGTGGAAGTCAGACAAGCCACCATCATTTAAGAGTTGGGTTCAAGAACTTCTCTCTATGTTGCAGTTAGAGAAAATAAAATACAGTCGGTCAAATTGTCTGGAGAAGTTTCATGAAACCTGGTCTCCTTTCATGCAGCATGTTAAAGAGCTGAACCTTACATAATACTTGAACAGTTTGGCTTATATTTTTATTTTTACCACCATATGTATGGAGTATTGTTTTTTCTTTTTTTTTTTTTCTTTTTGTCTGTTTGTATCAATGTATACTATTATGCATCATTGTTCCTTTTTGAGTTGATTTTGATTTTTTGTTGATTTTGGTTTTCTGAGACCGCGGGGTGGTTTTCTACGGGGGTGGAGGGTGGGATCTTTCTTTGTTTTTGTATTATACCTTTTATTTTACTTATTTTGTGTGTGTGTTTCAAAATGTATGTCTTAATATCTGAAAATCAATAAAAAGATGTTTAAAATATATATATATATATATATATATATATATATATATATATATATATATATATATATATATATATATATTTTTAGTCCATTGAAAACGTTTTCTTGACTCCCGTCTGGCACAACTTTTAGCCATGATGAAACATTTTGGCTAGAAAAAAACTCAATAAATTCACACTTTCCCATAATGCCCAGAGACAATTTCTCTTAATGAAGTTTCAACATAAAGCATGTTGAAGTAGAACCTCAATGTAAATCAGCTCTGATAGTCCCTGGTTCAAATTGTATTTCAATGCAAACAAAGGCCTTATCATTAGATTCTTGAACGTACTGTAGTATCTTTAAATACTTTTATGGATTCTAGGGAACCCTAGCAAATCTACATGTTGTTAGACCCACAACCTCAACTGCTGGAAGATTTGTGTGATTGAGTTTGACACCACTTCTCTATTGAGTCTGGTCGAACTATTTAAGCTCATTTTTATCTTCCCTGTAACATGTTTACAAGAAACTCGCCTGCTCTGATGATGAACTGTCCTGGTTCACATGTGGAGTGTTGCTGTGCTGCCACACATGTGTCCACTGAGCCGTCCACACAGAAAAAACCCTCCAGAGGTTCACACTTGGTGTTTGCTGTGAAGGTACAGGATCTGATCTCTCTCAGTCCTGTTAGTCAATAACAAATTCTACATCACATCTACATACTGACCAACTCATCATTCTAGTGAAGAACAAACTTTACCTTCAGTACAGACGAGACACTTGAAACCATGTTTCTCTCGGTTCAATTTGTCCATGTAAGTTCCATCATCACAGACAGTGCAGGACGGAGATGGAAATTCTGTACAATGAACATTGACTCTGAATCCTGTGAGAGAAATAAATAAATGACAAATTTGAGTGACGTTTTACATCAAGACTCCTGACAGTTACTCTTATAAGAACATCAACATTTAAAATAGGCAGAATACATTTGATAGAATCAACATACAAGTGTCATGCTTATATTGTTTTGTTTTATTTTGAAGGTGGTTTTCCGTTTTCATGTGTCCTGTGTTTTGAGTGACAGACGCTGGCAGGTGCGCGGCTGGGGATGATGGAGTGGCGGGTTCTTCCCATTGATAAGGAGCGTCTCTACCCGGAAGAACTCGCCAGAGATTTGCGTTTCCAGACCAGGTTGGCTGTCCTTTCGATCTCGCTCCTCGCCTTTGAATCACAACTGGATAATCCTTTGGATACTCCTGACGTTTTCAGCACTTTTATTTACTCAAGTGAGTCCTTTTGTCTTTTTGTTTTAGTTGCTGTTGGGACCCCGATCTCCAGAAGTGCCCTGCCTTCGCCCCGAGTGCCTGTTTTGTTTTTTTGTTCCTATTACGGACCGCTCTGGATCTATATAAGACTTTTTTTTCTGAATTTTTCCTCCGTGGATTATTTAGAAGATAGCTGGGAAGGGCGACAGGTCTTGATACCTTCACTTAAACTTAGCGTTACATTTACCGATGTCAATAAAATGAAAAGAGACTTTAATAAACCACAACATGTACCTCTGCTCCTTCCAGCTGGACACTCAACATCCTTATCCTTCAACAGTGGATACTGTGACGTCACTCCTTCAACATCCTTATCCTTGAGAGAAAAGATCATTTAATATCAGATGATTTTTGAGAATCTATCAGTGATAGTTTCGTAGATTCTTCCGCGTCTGACCGTTATAAACCTCCTTGTAGGTGGACAACGCATGCGCAAATGCGTCGTTGATTTCCAACCTCGTGTACTGTACTGACACTAATAGAATGTTTTTCCATCATATTTGTCCATCATGATGAGTGCCATGGATCATACATGAACAAACATGTTTAATGATAAATATTTGTTACCAGAGAACAATTGTTTCAACTGTAATGAAGCATACATGTTTGATATTTACCAATTAGTGTTAAATATTAGCTATATTGATGTTTGAGACAAAATGGGGACCCTTGAAATAAAAAGAAAGACCCACACTGTTAAGTCTTTCTGTAGGTTTGTTTATTGGACATAATAAATAGTTTTAGCAACACTAGAGGGCAGCAGAGAGTACAAGTTGCTTTGCGTGCAGGTGGAGAGACAGGACGAGCTAATGAGATCACCTGTGCAGGTGAAGCTTCTGTCTACAGAGCATGACTACAGCCAAGGTAATGTTAAACTCTTCTGTTAAATTGTTCTCATTTGGAGAGAATATCTAAGGATTATGGACATAAACTTGCAGTGTGACTGCAGTTCACACTTTTAATGATGTCGTCATTAAGTAGAAAAATGATTAATGACATACATGACCTTAATAATTAAGTCAGATCTACTGTATGTCCATGTGTTGTAAATCTAAAACGTACCGAGAAAGTAGAATTCTAGTGTTTCTGATCCCATCATGCAGGGAATAGCAGGTTTGATATAAATGTACATGAATTGATTCATTAAAGATATTATTACATTTGTCTCTTTTAACATTAAGACTTCATCACAAAGTATCATTTCTGGAGATGATTTGACTTCAATGTTGACAACAGTTTATACTGAGTGGATCTAGTATAACACTGACAGACCCGGCTGCAGAAAAACATTTAAGGGGGGGCATTACATTTTTTCAGGGGGGCAAACTTTTCAACCTAAAAACGTATTGGCTTCAGGCTGAACAATGGCTCTGGGACGACTCGCACAGTACAGAGAAATAATTCTCCCATTACTAAAAAGTGACGGTTGATCCCAAAATCTAAAAAAACAACTAACAACCAACAACAACATTTAGTGCTGTGTCCATGTATTAAACTAAAGCACCACAGCTTCACTTCTACTAAAACATAAGCACTGAAGTCAACCTGAACACTGGATTGAACATCAAATAAGTTTTCATCTCATTGAACGAAATCATGGTAGGTGTGATGTGTGATCTGTTTGATACTTGATGAAGCCCAGTTGCTGCACATTGGCGCACGCATTGACGCACATTCTTCTTCTGAGAGTTGTAACACAGCGTCTCTTAACTGTTGAGCATGGTCCCCTCGTCTCGCACCAACGTCCATCTCCTCACTTTCGCTCTTCACTTTCCCGTACATACCGGCGACGTTCGTTAGCAAAGTTCGTTGCTAATAACCGTTAGCTTCGCCTCAGGAGCAGGTCCGAAAAAGTCGCTTCTGACACCAATGTAACGTTTGGTCCTCCACACATGACCAGACGGTTGTCTTGCACAGATATTGTTTCTTTGTTCGCTGTACTCACAGAGAGGTTATTGTTTCGGCCACAACCAACGCCGCTCGTTCTTCACACCACAAGTTGAACGCGAACTCTCTCTAACAACAACTGCGCATGCGCACAGACTCACCTTCTTAAAGTGCCCGCAACATTAATGAACAGAACAAACAGGATCGTTACAATATATATACAGTATATATACACACACACACACCACACACACGTCTATACACATACACACATATATATACACACACGTCTATACACATACACACATATACACACATATATATACACACATGTCTATACACATATACACACACACACATCTATACACATACACATATATAAACACACACACGTATATATATATACACACACACACACACACACACGTCTATACGAATACGCACATATACACACACGTCTATACACATACACACACATATATATACACACGTCTATACACATACACACACATATATACACACACACGTCTATACACATAAACACATATATATACACACACGTCTATACACATACACACACATATATACACACATATAAACACACGTCTATACGCATTGACACACCCGCACGCATTGACGCACATTGACACACACACACGTATTGACGCACATTGACACACACGTATTGACGCACATTGACACACACGTATTGACGCACATTGACACGCGCGCACGCATTGACGCACATTGACACGCACGGGCGCATTGACGCACATTGACACGCGCGCACGCATTGACGCACATTGACACGCACGGGTCACCCAGTATTATACAGAGCACCCCCCGACGTCGGATTCAAACGACCCGGGTTACATTTGACGCGTCGCCCATCTCTTCGTTGCCTTGGTAACGTGACGTGTCGCTGTTTCATTTGGCTACCGTAATTCTACAACTATGAAGCTCATTTGAAATGTTTAATGTCAACAGTGTGATTCTAATCCTGATTGTGCTTAACGACCTCAAACCACTTTAAGGAGGTACAGAGTGAATATAAATCGGTAAAAATGCTTAATTTTAATTTTTTGGAGCTTGGATTGTTTACGCATCGCGGAAGTCAAGAAGCTCTCGCGGATTAAAACATGCTTAAAAGGTCCTGTAAAAGTGACTATATTGTATATTTTTAGGTGTTTCAACTCCATAATGTTGACATTGTTTTATGAATGAGTAAAATAAAGTCTGTGCTATTTCGCTTGATCCTCTTTATAATCCGGTGCGCTTTTCTATGAAAATAGAAGCTTTCATTGAGATTGCGTTTATGGACATATGTTTTCTTTTTATTTAGCTGCGATTATGAGCTACGTGACGTTTGTCAACATTAATCGCGATTCTGCAGGGGTGACGTCACACATGCTAATCAACTGATCCTGCAGCGGTGACGTCACACCACAGGAATACAATGAGATATTGTGCTTGTTTGTTTAAAAGCGCCATGAATACAATAGTAGATGCGTGCTTGTATAAAGACCGAGTTAAGTTTAGTTTAAATTTAGCGTCAGCTAAAAAGTTTTCAAATTGCCGCATACGCAACTTCCGGATGATGACGTCACACTTGTTGACGAAGATCGATCGCATTTTATCCTCACGTTTGTGCATAACTTGACGGAATCAGGTGCGCGTCACTCGTCTATTGAGGTAAGATATCATTATTGCTTTAAGACTCAGAAATAATGTTTCATTGCGTGTAATGTAACTTTCTGTGGTGCGTTAACACGAGAGCTAGTTCGCTAAAACTTAGCTTTTTAAATTATAATGTAACTCACACACGTATTTTGTTTGTTATTTTGAAGAACGAAAATATATTTATATTCCAATAAAAAGTTTGCTATATTGGTGGGTCATGGTAGGCGATTTATTTTATTCATATTCAAGATTCTTAGCTACGGCACCTTCAACACATTCAACGCTTGTTAACCATACAACAGCACGAACGTTTAATCGGCGTGTTAAATAACAGATGCGGTGAACTCTGAGCCGCTGAAGCATCTGAACACCACGCGATAACAAAATATAAAGTGCAACTTACTTTCAAAACAAAGTGAAACAGTACAATATAAAATACTATCGAAAATATACACTTGAATAAAGTTATAA
Source organism: Callionymus lyra (assembly GCF_982586985.1). Lineage (NCBI taxonomy): Eukaryota > Metazoa > Chordata > Actinopteri > Syngnathiformes > Callionymidae > Callionymus > Callionymus lyra. The sequence goes on from NC_141824.1 coordinate 5,557,330, forward strand.
AACAATGCTTCAAGTTTCACACAAAAACTTAAATAGGTGCTTCGACACAACATTCATTTACACACAGCAATATAAACAATAATATAAACGTATTGTTTAGGCTCACCTAGGAGTGATAAGCGAGTGTATTCAGTAAAATTGCAGGAGCGTTGGCACACACGTGTCTCAGTCTCTGAGCCGCTGAAGCATCTGAACACCACGCGTCTCATCCGTGGAACGCAGGTAAAAAACAATGGCCGTCTTAAAGCGACAGTGTCTTAATGCGATACATGCATTGAAAAGTAATAAAACATAAAACACGAAAATAACAACTGGGTTTAATTATATACTTCCAGTGAAAATAATTGAAACATAAAACAACAAATAAACGTCTGGGTTACATTACCTTGAGCGAGCACCATAAACCGAATATACACAATAATCCATAGTGGTATTGGTTACAAGTGTCTACACGTGGTGTTCACTGCGCAGGTTAACTGTACCACATTACAAGTAATAGAATGTAACTTAATGTTGGTGAACCACATAGCAATTCATCTACATTAGAAGTCTAAAAATCGAATGGTAGTACAGTCACGGTGAATACAATTGTATAAATCGTTTAATTCATTTAAATATAAGTCAGCAGATGGAGAGACTTACCACAGTCTTTACCAATGGAAACATGGCGGTGGTCCATGAGGTCCAATTACTCTAGAAACTTCTGGATCATTTGAAATGGGCGGAGCATATTAAGATATTAACACTGAATATTGTTAAATTGACCCTTGACAGTGTTCATTCACTTTTTACACTGAATAAATAACACCTGGGTTTTAACTCTGGATATTGACAACAGCACTGCAGGGTTCGGAGCCACGTTTTACACCTGTTGTTGTTGTGTTACATCTGGAAGAGTTAAACCAGTCTATGAAATAGTTAAAATACATTAACACTTCCTTTTTGACACTTGGAAATTTACTGTGCACGAACGCACACATTAAACAAATGCGCACACCCACATAAAACAAACGCGCACGCACACATAAAACACACGCATGCGTACACGGACATGCACTGACAAACGCACACACACACGGTGACATGCACACATAAAACACACGCACGCACGCACACATAAAACAAACGCGGACGCACACATAAAAGAAACGCGCACGCACACCTAAAACACACGCATGCACACACAGACATGCACTGACACACGCACACACACACGGTGACATGCACACATAAACACACGCACGCACGCACACATAAAACAAACGCGCACGCACACATTAAACACACGCATGCACACACAGACATGCACTGACACACGCACACACACGGTGACATGCACACATAAAACACACACACGCACGCACACGCAGACACACACTCACACATGCGCACACACACCAGTGACATGCACACAAACGCATAACTACACATCACAAACAAACCTATAAAATCCGCGTTTGTTTTATGTGTTCGTGCGTGCGTGTGTTTTATGTTTGCATGTCACCGTGTGTGTGTGCGTTTGTCAGTGCATGTCTATGTATGAATGCGTGTGTTTTATGTGTGCGTGCGCGTTTGTTTTGTGTGCGTCCGCGTTTGTTTTATGTGTGCATGTCACCGTGTGTGTGTGCGTGTGTCAGTGCATGTCTGTGTGTGCATGCGTGTGTTTTAGGTGTGCGTCCGCGTTTCTTTTATGTGTGCGTCCGCGTTTGTTTTATGTGTGCGTGCATGTGTTTTATGTGTGCATGTCACATGAAACAAATGCGCGCACGCACACATAAAACAAACGCGCACGCACACATAAAACAAATGCGCGCGCGCACACATAAAACAAATGCGCGCGCGCACACATAAAACAAATGCGCGCGCGCGCACAAAACACACGGATGCATACACAGACATGCACTGAAACACGCACACACACATGGTGACATGCACACATAAAACACACGCACGCACACGCAGACACACACTGACACATGCGCACACACACCAGTGACATGCACACAAACGCATAACTACACATCACAAACCAACCTATAAAATAAATAAAACAAACAAACCTATTTCGTTTTGTCAGTGCGTGCGTGTGTTGTGTGCGTGTGCATTTGTTTTACGTTTGCATTTGTTTTATGTGTGCGCGCGCATTTGTTTTATGTGTGCTCGTGCGCATTTGTGGGACCGCCCATGAAATACTGCTGGCCCCCCAACTTCCCTCATGACATGGGGGAGTGTGCGTGTGTCAGTGCATCTCTGTGTATGCATCCGTGTGTTTTATGTGTGCGTGCGCGTTTGTTTTTTGTGTGCGTGCGCGCATTTCTTTAATGTGTGCGTGCGCGCATTTGTTTTTTGTTCGTGCGCGCATTTGTTTTATGTGTGCATGCGCGCATTTGTTTTATGTGTGCATGCGCGCATTTGTTTTATGTGTGCGTGCGCGCATTTGTTTCATGTGACATGCACACATAAAACACACGCACGCACGCACACATAAAACAAACGCGGACGCACACAAAACACACGCATGCACACACAGACATGCACTGACACACGCACACACACATGGTGACATGCACACATAAAACACACGCACGCACACGCAGACACACACTGACACATGCGCAAAGACACCAGTGACATGCACACAAACGCATAACTACACATCACAAACCAACCTATAAAATAAATAAAACAAACAAACCTATTTTGTTTTGTCAGTGCGTGCGTGTGTTGTGTGCGTGTGCATTTGTTTTACGTGTGCATTTGTTTTATGTGTGCGCGCGCATTTGTTTTATGTGTGCTCGTGCGCATTTGTGGGACCGCCCATGAAATACTGCTGGCCCCCCAACTTCCCTCATGACATGGGGGAGTGTGCGTGTGTCAGTGCATCTCTGTGTATGCATCCGTGTGTTTTATGTGTGCGTGCGCGTTTGTTTTTTGTGTGCGTGCGCGCATTTCTTTAATGTGTGCGTGCGCGCATTTGTTTTTTGTGCGTGCGCGCATTTGTTTTATGTGTGCATGCGCGCATTTGTTTTATGTGTGCATGCGCGCATTTGTTTTATGTGTGCGTGCGCGCATTTGTTTCATGTGACATGCACACATAAAACACACGCACGCACGCACACATAAAACAAACGCGGACGCACACAAAACAAACGCATGCACACACAGACATGCACTGACACACGCACACACACGGTGACATGCACACATAAAACACACACACGCACGCACACGCAGACACACACTGACACATGCGCACACACACCAATGACATGCACACAAACGCATAACTACAGATCACAAACAAACCTATAAAATCCGCGTTTGTTTTATGTGTGCGTGCGTGTGTTTTATGTTTGCATGTCACCGTGTGTGTGTGCGTTTGTCAGTGCATGTCTGTGTATGCATGCGTGTGTTTTATGTGTGCGTGCGCGTTTGTTTTATGTGGGTGTGCGCATTTGTTTAATGTGTGCGTGCGTGTGTTGTGTGCGTGTGCATTTGTTTTATCTGTGCGCGCACATTTGTTTTGTGTGCTCTTGCGCATTTGTTTTGTGTGCATGCGCGCATTTGTTTTATGTGTGCGTGCGCGCATTTGTTTTATGTGTGCGTGCGCGCATTTGTTTTATGTGTGCATGCGCGCATTTGTTTTATGTGTGCGTGCGCGCATTTGTTTCATGTGACATGCACACATAAAACACACGCACGCACGCACACATAAAACAAACGCGGACGCACACAAAACACACGCATGCACACACAGACATGCACTGACACACGCACACACACATGGTGACATGCACACATAAAACACACGCACGCACACGCAGACACACACTGACACATGCGCAAAGACACCAGTGACATGCACACAAACGCATAACTACACATCACAAACCAACCTATAAAATAAATAAAACAAACAAACCTATTTTGTTTTGTCAGTGCGTGCGTGTGTTGTGTGCGTGTGCATTTGTTTTACGTGTGCATTTGTTTTATGTGTGCGCGCGCATTTGTTTTATGTGTGCTCGTGCGCATTTGTGGGACCGCCCATGAAATACTGCTGGCCCCCCAACTTCCCTCATGACATGGGGGAGTGTGCGTGTGTCAGTGCATCTCTGTGTATGCATCCGTGTGTTTTATGTGTGCGTGCGCGTTTGTTTTTTGTGTGCGTGCGCGCATTTCTTTAATGTGTGCGTGCGCGCATTTGTTTTTTGTGCGTGCGCGCATTTGTTTTATGTGTGCATGCGCGCATTTGTTTTATGTGTGCATGCGCGCATTTGTTTTATGTGTGCGTGCGCGCATTTGTTTCATGTGACATGCACACATAAAACACACGCACGCACGCACACATAAAACAAACGCGGACGCACACAAAACAAACGCATGCACACACAGACATGCACTGACACACGCACACACACGGTGACATGCACACATAAAACACACACACGCACGCACACGCAGACACACACTGACACATGCGCACACACACCAATGACATGCACACAAACGCATAACTACAGATCACAAACAAACCTATAAAATCCGCGTTTGTTTTATGTGTGCGTGCGTGTGTTTTATGTTTGCATGTCACCGTGTGTGTGTGCGTTTGTCAGTGCATGTCTGTGTATGCATGCGTGTGTTTTATGTGTGCGTGCGCGTTTGTTTTATGTGGGTGTGCGCATTTGTTTAATGTGTGCGTGCGTGTGTTGTGTGCGTGTGCATTTGTTTTATCTGTGCGCGCACATTTGTTTTGTGTGCTCTTGCGCATTTGTTTTGTGTGCGCGTGCGCATTTCTTTAATGTGTGCGTGCGCGCATTTGTTTTATGTGTGCGTGCGCGCATTTGTTTTATGTGACATGCGCGCATTTGTTTTATGTGTGCATGCGCGCATTTGTTTTGTGTGCATGCGCGCATTTGTTTTATGTGTGCGTGCGCGCATTTGTTTAATGTGTGCGTGCGCGCATTTGTTTTATGTGTGCATGCGCGCATTTGTTTTATGTGTGCGTGCGCGCATTTGTTTTATGTGTGCGTGCGCGCATTTGTTTTATGTGTGCATGCGCGCATTTGTTTTATGTGTGCATGCGCGCATTTGTTTTATGTGTGCGTGCGCGCATTTGTTTTATGTGTGCGTGCGCGCATTTGTTTTATGTGACATGCGTGCATTTGTTTTATGTGTGCATGCGCGCATTTGTTTTATGTGTGCATGCGCGCATTTGTTTTATGTGTGCGTGCGCGCATTTGTTTTATGTGTGCGTGCGCGCATTTGTTTTATGTGTGCGTGCGCGCATTTGTTTTATGTGTGCGTGCGCGCATTTGTTTTATGTGTGCGTGCGCGCATTTGTTTTATGTGTGCGTGCGCGCATTTGTTTTATGTGTGCGTGCGCGCATTTGTTTTGTGTGCGTGCGCGCATTTGTTTCATGTGTGCATGCGCGCATTTGTTTTATGTGTGCTTGCGCGCATTTGTTTTATGTGTGCGTGCGCGCATTTGTTTCATGTGACATGCACACATAACACACACGCACGTACGCACACATAAAACAAACGCGGACGCACACAAAACACACGCATGCACACACAGACATGCACTGACACACGCACACACACGGTGACATGCACACATAAAACACACACACGCACGCACACGCAGACACACACTGACACATGCGCACACACACCAATGACATGCACACAAACGCATAACTACACATCACAAACAAACCTATAAAATCCGCGTTTGTTTTATGTGTGCGTGCGTGCGTGTGTTTTATGTTTGCATGTCACCGTGTGTGTGTGCGTTTGTCAGTGCATGTCTGTGTATGCATTCGTGTGTTTTATGTGTGCGTGCGCGTTTGTTTAATGTGGGTGTGCGCATTTGTTTAATGGGTGCGTGCGTGTGTTGTGTGCGTGTGCATTTGTTTTATCTGTGCGCGCGCATTTGTTTTGTGTGCTCTTGCGCATTTGTTTTGTGTGCGTGCGCATTTCTTTAATGTGTGCGTGCGCGCATTTGTTTTATGTGTGCGTGCGCGCATTTGTTTTATGGGTGCGTGCGCGCATTTGTTTTATGTGTGCGTGCGCGCATTTTTTTTATGTGACATGCGCGCATTTGTTTTATGTGTGCGTGCGCCGTGCATGTCTGTGTATTCATCCGTGTGTTTTGTGTGCGCGCGCGCATTTGTTTTATGTGTGCGCGCGAGCATTTGTTTTATTCATTTTATAGGTTTGTTTGTGATGTGTAGTTATGCGTTTGTGTGCATGTCACCGTGTGTGTGTGCGTGTTTCACTGACACACGCACACACACGGTGACATGCACACATAAAACACACGCACGCACACACACACTGACACATGCGCACACACACCAGTGGCATGCACACAAACGCATAACTACACATCACAAACAAACCTATAAAATAAATACGCACGCGCACACATAAAACAAATGCGCGCGCGCACACATAAAACAAACGCGCGCACGCACACACAAAACAAATGGGCACGCGCACAAATAAAACAAACGCGCACGCACACACGGTGACATGCACATATAAAACACACACGCACACGCACGCACACACTGACACATGCGCACACACAACGTGTGTGACATGCACACAAACGCATAACCACACACGCATTGACGCACATTGACATTCACGCGCGCATTGACGCACATTGACACACGCGCGCGCATTGACACGCGCGCAAGCATTGACGCACATTGACACTCGCAAGCATTGACGCACGCACACGCATTGACACGCACACGCATTGACACGCACGGGCGCATTGACGCACATTGACACGCACGCGCGCATTGACGCACATTGACACGCGCGCAAGCATTGACGCACATTGACACGCGCGCGCATATTGACACACGCACACGCATTGACACGCGCGCAAGCATTGACGCACATTGACACACGCGCGCGCATTGACACACATTGACACACGCGCGCGCATTGACACGCACGCGCGCATTGACGCACATTGACACTCTCGCAAGCATTGACGCACATTGACACACGCGCGCGCATTGACGCACATTGACACGCGCGCACGCATTGACGCACATTGACACACACACGCACTAACTCTCGCCTTAAGAAGTGACACTTGTCAGGGTGCAATTTCAAACCCGCAGCAGCCACTCTGCTCAGCACTAGTCGTAGGGAGTTAAGGGCTTCTTCACACGATGCCCCATGAATTAGAAGGTCATCTAAATACACAAGGCACTGTTGACGTGGGACACCAGCTAGCATGCCATCCATTAGTCTCTCAAAGGTGGCTGACACGCGCGCGCGCATTGACACACGCACACGCATTGACGCACATTGACACACACACGTATTGACGCACATTGACAAACACGCACGCATTGTGTTTTTTACTGTTTTCTTACCACTGTAATGTATATGTTGGCATTAAAAAATAAAATTTCATGCTTAAGATGGGAAATGTGTTTTTATTATTTTTTGGTCCTCCAATGCCTGTTGTCGCTAATTTGCGACATACCCAATTTTACAATAATTTTATGTTCTACAGTAAAAAATTGAATCTTCACTTTATTTAGTCTCTGCTTGAAAGCAAAAACACACATAATCATTTTTTTTTAACAATTGCAAATAAATTCAGGCGTCAAGGGGTTAATTTAAGTATGGCGTATACGTATAGTGTATAATAATTTTTAATCTAACACCACACTTTTGTTTTTGCCAAACCTTGTTTCGCATCAGCTGCCACGACATACTTTGGATGTGATCTTACGGCAACGATAACAGATGAGTTTGTTAGCGTTGTATGAAAAGGCCCATTGGAGTTGTAGTACTGAACACACACTGAATACTGAATACATTTTTCTGTTATTCAACATGTTTTAAAGATACACACATCCATGCAACATGCAACCATGACAGCTGTATCAGCACAATACGGACAATGAACGTGAGGTTCTGGCCTGCAGCCCACATCTGTGTATCGGATAGTCTGTCAAACATAAAAATGTAAACGGTTAGACTTTTATGATGCAATATACGAGGAACTAACTAAAGATATACTGTACACACCTCCATGATGATTGCCTTTCTCAAGTGGCTTTGTATGTGCTGTTGGGTTTTGTCCATCTGTGCTGGTCTGAATTTGGTGACCTCACAAAAAGGGCAGTGAAAGAACAAGCAACACTGACGGCTGTGGAGTGAAGTACATCCTCAAACCTGGCTGATGTTTAACTGATCAGCCATTTATGAGATTAATGAAAGCTTTGACAGAAACTGTTTTCTATATCACAGACTAAGCTACACACACAGGCAAATGAAAACAGCCAGAAATATGTTATGTTCACTGAACAGATCATTTATGAACACATTTTTCATGTTGTATAAAACTGAAACATTCTATTGAATGACTGAACAATCTACTTTAATATACTTGTGTCCAATTAGTTCATATTCAACGTCTGCTTTCTCTGGTCTGTTTATCTGGATTCTTGTCACGGGGGCAGCAGCTTCAGCAGAGAGGTCCATACTTTCTTCTCCCCAGTTACATCGTCCAGCTCTTTCTGGTTCTTCAGTGTGTTCTGGGTCTTCCCCGGGTTCTACCATCAGTGGAACATGTTCGACTTCATCGGACTTATTCTCAGATGAATAAATTGATCTAAGACAAGAAAAAAATAAGTCAGTTTAGATTAAAAAAAAAGCTCAAACTAATTGAAATTCTCACGGATGCTCCGTTGAATCCATACATTCATTCATTCATTTCCACTGCCACCTCCTAATAAGAAATAATGATCGTTTCTCTGATGCACAAATACTGCAGTGCTGAAGATATTAAACCAAAATTGACATTAATTTTAATTGTACAAGTGATGACATTTGCAAAATTAATCAACATTACATTTAAACATTAAATCACTTTGATAAATGACTAAAAAACGTTCTTACATACCTTCCTTCTTCTCTTGAACTCTTTTCGATCTGGTTAAGGAGAAAAATAATTCAAGGAAATGACTCCAGATAAACACAAATCAATATAATAATGTGATTTTTATGAATGCATTTGTTTTTTACCTCTTTTTCTTTTTTTATACCAATAAACTACAGAACATGTGATCAGTAGAACGATCACAGCAACAATAATTCCAGCCACTTCTCCTGGTGTCAAACCTTCTCGACATACAGAGTCAGAAGAAATAGTTCCTTCTCGTAGATATGTTGAACATCTACAAAGACAAGTGGAGACAGTTTAGAAGAAAACATCTGGAGCAAACATTTGTGAAGCTTCACTCACTGTTTGTGATCCTGACATGACGTGAACGTTCCATTTGAAAATGTTCCTTCACTGCAGGTTCCACACTCAGTGTCTGTGGAGGACGTTCCTGTGAAGAACATTGTGTGTGTCTTATAGTTTCTGCACTCTTGCATTTCACATGTTGGATGTGAAACTCGCCTGCTCTGATGATGAACTGTCCTGGTTCACATGTGGAGTGTTGCTGTGCTGCCACACATGTGTCCACTGAGCCGTCCACACAGAAAAAACCCTCCAGAGGTTCACACTTGGTGTTTGCTGTGAAGGTACAGGATCTGATCTCTCTCAGTCCTGTTAGTCAATAACAAATTCTACATCACATCTACATACTGACCAACTCATCATTCTAGTGAAGAACAAACTTTACCTTCAGTACAGACGAGACACTTGAAACCATGTTTCTCTCGGTTCAATTTGTCCATGTAAGTTCCATCATCACAGACAGTGCAGGACGGAGATGGAAATTCTGTACAATGAACATTGACTCTGAATCCTGTGAGAGAAATAAATAAATGACAAATTTGAGTGACGTTTTACATCAAGACTCCTGACAGTTACTCTTATAAGAAAAAAGGTCAACATTTAAAATAGGCAGAATACATTTGATAGAATCAACATACAAGTGTCATGCTTATATTGTTTTGTTTTATTTTGAAGGTGGTTTTCCGTTTTCATGTGTCCTGTGTTTTGAGTGACAGACGCTGGCAGGTGCGCGGCTGGGGATGATGGAGTGGCGGGTTCTTCCCATTGATAAGGAGCGTCTCTACCCGGAAGAACTCGCCAGAGTATTGCGTTTCCAGACCAGGTTGGCTGTCCTTTCGATCTCGCTCCTCGCCTTTGAATCACAACTGGATAATCCTTTGGATACTCCTGACGTTGTCAGCACTTTTATTTACTCAAGTGAGTCCTTTTGTCTTTTTGTTTTAGTTGCTGTTGGGACCCCGATCTCCAGAAGTGCCCTGCCTTCGCCCCGAGTGCCTGTTTTGTTTTTTTGTTCCTATTACGGACCGCTCTGGATCTATATAAGACTTTTTTTTCTGAATTTTTCCTCCGTGGATTATTTAGAAGATAGCTGGGAAGGGCGACAGGTATTGATACCTTCACTTAAACTTAGCGTTACATTTACCGATGTCAATAAAATGAAAAGAGACTTTAATAAACAACAACATGTACCTCTGCTCCTTCCAGCTGGACACTCAACATCCTTATCCTTCAACAGTGGATACTGTGACGTCACTCCTTCAACATCCTTATCCTTGAGAGAAAAGATCATTTAATATCAGATGATTTTTGAGAATCTATCAGTGATAGTTTCGTAGATTCTTCCGCGTCTGACCGTTATAAACCTCCTTGTAGGTGGACAACGCATGCGCAAATGCGTCGTTGATTTCCAAAATATATATATTAGGGATAAGGATGCAACGTTCCTAATGTATCCTATTAGTAACAATTTCATTAAAGTTATTGACATTGGTATAAAACCTTAATAATCTCCATCCTTTATAAAAGAAACGTCATTAACACTAGTCTGTAGACTCTAGCAGCGTTAAACTAAACTATTTAGACCGACTCTTACCGTGCCACTTTCCCTTGAAGACCGTTCCAAATGAACCAGATCCTATCCTCTGACCCAGAGTGATCTGGCCCTCAGATATCTCCCAGTCGTCGCTGGAGTCCCTCCTCCCGAGAGTTTTCTGTTTCACGGCACATCACCATCACCTTCATCATCACCACAGCAACGTTCATCAAAGCACAAAGACGGTCTCTTACCATTTTATTGCGATCTTCAGACGAGGACGACGACTTGCGCTCTCTTTGTGGACACGGGGACTTCTGCGGGACCTTGACGTTGGTCAGAGAGCCGGGTAGAGATGCAGGAGGAGTGGCGGACAGACCTGTGGTGGTACCTGGACAGCAGGGGAAACAGAGAAAAAGCATTTGGAGCTTGAAAAAGTGAGTTAAGGCAGAAGAGGAGAGAAGAAGAAAGTTGACTTTAAAGAGTGCCTTTGCCGTTTGAATGTGCAGAAGAGGTCATGCAGTGGCAAATAATGTTTGTTACCCTATGATTTATTATTTTTTCATTTTACATCATGAATGAAACTCATTCGTACTTTGACTCTCAATTGTGAATACTTTCAAGAATGATTTATACAAGTTAAAAGCCTTAATAATTACAAATCTAAAACTAATTATTTTATTGACTTGCAGTCACGTTTATGCAATTCGATGAAAGAGGTCATATATATATAAATAAATAGCTCAGTTAGACTATTCTTATTTATAAGGCCAAATATTTTTTAATGGAGCTACACTGGTAAATGATACATGGACATTTTAAATACTACATTCATTATCAAAAGGCTTGACTTATCTAAGGAATCTCTTAAAAACAGCATCATTTATTTGCATATATTTACCATACAATGATGAAGAAAACGACTCTTTTGAAGTCTGTGTGTAACAAAAGTGCATCACAGTGTTTGAAACAGTAAGATTGAAGTGAATCCCACAACCATGAGAGAGAACATGTGAAAACATAAAGAGGGAAACACACACAGTGGACTTGACACAAGGTAAAGGGGCTGTTGTGCTGGGGTGGAGGTGTGGGTGAAGGAGGAAGAGGATGGGGGAAGAGAGGAAGAACACAGGAACACACAGAGGCCTAACTACCTCGGAAAACAGGCTCGGGCTCAAAATCAAAGACTATGTCATTGGGGTAGGAGGGTCGGGGGGGCTGCAGGGCAAAAAGAGACAGACACACCATCACTGCTACTCACCCGGCCCCTCTAACCACCAACTGTCCATGGTTTTGCTCATGGCTTTACTGGAGCATTCATCTTACAACTATCACAGTTCCACTTCCTATTTTTAAACATTACCAGTTCAGTGAAGACGATTCTCTGAGACCAATCGTGGCAGAAACTAATACTGGCAACTCTTGATCCTTCTTAACATTTATAGTTAGAAAAATATGTTTTTTCACGTTTCCATTAATTCATATTTTTATATTGAAGCAATCATTAACTGTAATTACATCTACCTTTGATTATTAACATTACTATCATTTATATTACAAATGCATTGATATTTAAAAATACAAGACAATATTTGCTTTATTTTTAGTCATGTATGTACTGGAATGGTTCTAACCATCTGTTTTTATTTAACAAAATAATACAGTTAAAGAGTTTATGTTACAAAATTTCTAAACTGCTAATAAATGCAAGTCAAGTGTCGTTTAAGCTAGTTTTTTATTGCAGCTAAATCTCCAAAAGGGAAATTTATTGAGAGGTGCAGGCTTGTTAAACTGATATATAGATATAATATATATATAAATATATATATATGAGTCACTTGACAACTTTATTTAACCTAATTACTGTGAATTATGAATGAGGAGCTAATGAGGCTCATAAACATTGTTGCTAAATTGCTAATGAAGTTATATTTTATTTTACACACTAGCTTACAGGCAATATTTGAAAAGCACTGCAGAAATACACTAGATAAACAAATACATAAATATCGCTGATATGACAAGATTACTAACAGGTTTTTTTTATTCACCCTAAAACATGACTATTGACATGTGTAACAATTGTTATTATAGTTACTTATTTAACCAAGTAGCTGAGTGTGTAGAAGCTGTTGGATGAATCATTTTATCATATTTGGTTGTTCAAGCAAAGCGAACAACACACAATTAAATATTATATATGGTATATGGTATTGTCTTTTTCAACATTCCATTTATATTCATATTCATTATTGGGTCTCACACACACACACACACACACACACACACACACACACACACACACACACACACACACAAAAGACTAAGAGCACGCAGACGCGGAATGGTTGGAAAAAAAGCCACAGGATGTTTGGGAAATGTTGCGTGTTGATCTTTACCTCCCTCCGACCTCGGTAAGCACTGATCACGAATCAGATCCTGTAAAGAATCAACATTTGTGTTACTATTATTATAGATAAATAGTTTAAGGAAAGAATATACAACGTCGGATGAAATAATTTGAACAGTCATCCATTTTTTTCAGATGCAGGCAGAACCTCTGACTACTTGGTTTCACATTCTTACATCAAAAATCAAGTCATTTATATCAACAACTGTTGCATCTCACATCAATGTTGACAGGCTCGATGGTGTTGATATGGACGTTGGGTGCGGACGACGAGCGGTCCCGCTGCCCAAACTGGTTACGGTGGTCTTCCTCATTGGGCCGGAAACTAGGTGGGATGGGTATGGACTTGGACGGGGACACAGTGGCGTGGCATATGGATCTGGAAAGGTTTGAAGCCATCAATAAGAGAGAGCACAGAGACGAACACGCAGAAAGGGAGAGAGCGGGGATTACCCTGTGGAGTCTGATGGGGGGAGTGAAGGACAGACTTCGGACACGGGGGTCGTCCCTTCTGAAGAAACTTCCTCCTGAGTGAAGGGGTGGTGCTCGAAGAACTTGGAAACTAGCAATAAGCTTGAACCACAAAAGAAAATGTTATTAAAATCAAGTTTAAATGAAGGTTTTTTACTGAATGTTATCCTGCTTATATATTAATCTATAACTGCACACATGTTTATAGATGCATCAGGTTAAAAACAATACTTTCTTTATATTAAATTGTTAATAATTTAGACGCGCTTAAACTGACCATGACCTCAGTGAAGAGTCAACACTTTAAATCACAGCTTAATTTAAGATTTTGTACAACTTCTCAAGTGACACAACTTACTGTAACTGGTCGTAGTTGACACACATAAGAGGAACCTCGGTGCTGCAGCGCTGGTGGAACTTGTACCCCCATGTCTGGCAGCGGAACCCCTGGAAAAGCAGCTTCCTGCAGAAGTCGCAGAAGGCCAGAGTGAAGAAAGTCTTCCTCACCTAAAACTGATCAACTTTAATGCCTAAACAATTTAGAGTCATGAAGATGGAGGAGAACTTAGGTCTGTATCTGATGTGCTGATAAAGTACAATTTATGGTAATAATACCTTTCATTATTAGTCATTATTATTAATGATTTGAACTGTTAAACATGTACAGACTCCAGTCAAGCTGGTTTTTTACCAACTAACTAGATTCATATCATATAAAATATAATACGTTACTAACACTCATTGGACAGCAGGTGGCAGTGTCATTTCAGAGATTGCTTGCACGACATTATAGTGTTTAGGTTTTATATGATACAACTTTTAAAATACATAATGGAATATAACAAAAAAAAAGTGTACCTTGCTACAGACTTTTGTGTTTTTAGTATTAATATGGAACCTTGCAAACATAAGTGAAGTCAATCGCTCACACACGACTGACCACAATGCATCTGATTACAATAATTCAATAATGCTGTTTCACTTTCAAGGGACACAAACATGTTTTCAATACAAAAATAAACCTTTACTTTGGGATACTTTTGTGTTTTTATGTGTGTAATTCATTGCTTCTTGGACAGATCCGTTTAGTCTGTCAATTTCAACAAAGACAAAGACCTATGAGCTTCAGTCTTTACATTAAAATGAAAATACTTTTGTTTCTTTTAGTTAAAATTTGCAATAAAACTTTACTTGATAGTTTATTGTCTTGAACACAACAACCACTCTGATCATATTCCTCTCAATACTGCACAAGGAAGTAAAGAAGGATCATCAATGACAGAGAACATATGAAGTGAATCATTATTCTCTGTCTGCTTCACACTCAGGAAGGAATATCACAACTCTTCATCATGGTTAGTGACACCAAACACTTTACAAACACATTTCTTAAGTTAAGAACTATAGAAATGATCCCTGAAAGTATAGTCTTAACTTAACTCTGCACCAACATCACACTCCATCCTCACACCAAACTACTAAAGTGATGGTTTATTAAAAACATTTTTCATTCATTAAATTGCAAGTATATGAGCAACAAAAGACTGTGTTTTAGAGTAAATACAAACATGAATGTAAAATGTATCTAAAAATGTAACTGACACTCCACAGTGACATTTACAGGAAGACTATACATTCATTAAAAAACACAATCAAGAAATACCTCATGAGAAGTGTTTGTTTATGAAACAAATTTAAAAAAGGTATTTGAATAGGAATTTGGATTAAATAATATTTTACAAATAATTTGACTTTCTTTCTGAAATATTGTTCAAGTTATCTTTTTGTCCATTTTTAGTGTCTGTATGAAAAAAAAATCCAACAGTTGATCTTTGTCTTTTATTAAACTGCACTGCCAGTGAAGACATGTGACCATGTGATGTAGTTTCATTCTTTGACTGACAGCAGTTAAGACTATACTATCGAATTTCTCGAACTCCTGTGTTGTTCTCAGTATTATCTTGATCTTTAAAGTATGTACTTTTTTGAGTATTGTTTTGATTGTCTAAGCGCTTTGTGACCCTGGTCTCGAAAAGCGCTATATAAATAAATATGACTTACTTACTTACTTACTATAGTTCTTAACTTAAGAAATGTGTTTGTAAAGTGTTTGGTGTCACTAACCATGATGAAGAGTTGTGATATTCCTTCCTGAGTGTGAAGCAGACAGAGAATAATGATTCACTTCATATGTTCTCTGTCATTGATGATCCTTCTTTACTTCCTTGTGCAGTATTGAGAGGAATATGATCAGAGTGGTGATTGAATGTCAAAGTTAAACATAAACAATAAGCATTGTCAGGAGCATCTGGGTGAACATCAATGTGATGTTGAGAAGAAGCTCTCAATAGAACCTGATAAATTTACTAAATAACCCCCACAAACAGAGACATTTCTAAATAATTCACATTTTAAACAAAGGGGTCAAGCATTCTTCCGTGATTTGGACCCGAAAGACGTGTTTTGAAGGACAGAGAAAACACCTGTAGCGGCGCAGACAACGAAGCTAGGAGCCAACATGGCCGACATGGATCTCATCCTGCAAGAACTGAGAGGGTTCTGACAGGAAAGTAAAACTCAATTTCAATCATTAAAAGAAGAGATGTCGGAGCTAAATACAAGGATGGAAGAGGCAGAGGGACGGATGGTGACGGCAGAAGAAAGGCTTCAGAACGTCGAGGAAGTTTATACGGAGATGCTAAAGCTACACGCGAGAGTCGAGGAGAAGATGGTGGACTTGGAAAGTCGATCTAGAAGAGAAAAGAAGAAAAGAATACGGATCTATGGCGTTCCGGAGGAGGCTGAGGAGTCATCCTCCATGATAACTTTTGTGGAGAACTTGCTTCGTGAAGGACTTGGGATGACAGAGAGCAGAGGAGCTGAGGATGGAGAGAGCGCACCGGTCCACTAGACCTCCATCATCGTCAAGTTTCTGAGTTTCTCAACGAAAGAGTCGATTCTTCCCAAGGTGTGGCAGAGCAGAGGATTCTCCTGGAAATCTAACCAAATAAACATGGATCAAGATTATCCTCCAGCCATCATCAAACAGCGGTGCGAGTATGCAGAGGTGCGCAAAGTCCTGAAGGAAAACCAAGTTCAATTTCAGACTCTCTTCACGGCCAGACTACGAGTGAAATACAAAGACGGAACCAGAACCTACGCTACAGTGGAGGAAGCAACGGAGGATCTGAGAAAATGGAGATACGACGTCACACTTGCATGTCAGTTCCTGAGACCCTCCTTTGAGAGTCACTCAAGTTGTTTATTAAGTTGAATGTAATATTGAGTTTGTTAGATTTTCTGCCTTTGTTTATTTGTTTTTGGTTTTTGAGGGGGGAGGGAGCATACCAGTTTTGTGAAATTGTTCAAAAAGGACACCAGTAATGGATAAAAGATCAATAAATATTGTTTTGTTCAATATTAACGGCGTACTCAACGCAGTTAAAAGGGCGAAGATATTGTCAAAAACTTGAGAAAGATAAAATGCACATTGCTTTCTTACAAGAAACACATCTTGATGACATAGAACATGGTAAACTGAATAAATCAGGATTTAAACACGTCTATTATGCTTCTCACAGTTCAGGAAGAAGGAGGGGAGTGACAATCCTCATAAATAACACAGTCAATTACCAGCACATCTCAGAGTATAAAGATAATGAAGGTAGATTTATAACAATTACAGGTAAAGTTGAAGATGATTTGGTGAGTTTCTTTAACGTGTATGTTCCACCTGGGAGTGACTAGTCCTTCTTTAAACGTTTACTTGAAATAATGACAACAAAAAGCCAAGGGATGTTGATTTGTGGGGGCGACTTCAATCTTCCACTTAACCCCAAAATGGACTCATCTAATGGCAAGTCAGACACAAGAAAGATCAACAATAAGTTCAACAATATTATGGAAGAAGTGGGAATTATTGATACTTGGAGAGAGTTGAACTCAAAAAGTCGAGAATATACACATTACTCAGCAGCTCATAATGTTTACTCTCGTGATCTGTTGTTATCTGTGAAACAGGCCCTAGTAGTGTTTCTGACCACGGTCCTGTCTATATGACGTTTGTCTGGTCAAAAGCTTAGATCTACAATTTGGAGACTAAATTCAAAAATGTTAAATAGCCACGCTATTAAAGATAAACTGAAAGCTGAAATTGAAGATTATTTAGAATTAAATGATAAAAAGGAAGTATAACCACCAGTATTATGGGATGCTCTAAACAAAGGCTGTGTTGAGGAGTAAAATAATTTCTATCTTTTCATATGAGAAGAAACTCAGACAACAAGAACTTATGGAATTAGAAGACAAACTGAGGACAACTCAAATGAAACACTCTCAGTCCTTAGATGATGACACTCAATTGAAAGTTCAAAAACTAAGAAAAGAAATAGATCAAATAAATACACATGAAATACAAAAAAAACTACTTTTCACCAAGAAAAAATACTACGAGGCTGGTGGAAAATCTATGAGGCTCCTGTCCTACAAATTGAGAAAACAGCAAGCTGACCGGTCTATACACAAAATCAGAGACCCCACAACTAAAAAAGTGGAAACTAATCAACAAAACATTCAGAAATGTTTCTTAAAATGTTATGAAAAGCTCTATTCTCAACCTCAAACAGCTAATGTCCACCAGTTTGACAAATTATTATCCCATATTGAGCTTCTAATGGTTAACAATGAACAAAACTAAAAATTAACATAAAAAATGAACTTTGGTCAGCAATTAAAAGATTAAAAGGAGGGAAATCCCCCTGAACAGATGGATTTACTTCCGAGTGGTGCAAAATAATGCAAGATCAACTAACTACTACACTCCTGAGAACATTTAACTGGGTTTTAGAACATAAAGTTGTACCTCATGGAGCGAGGCGATCATATCTGTCATTCCCAAAGAAGGGAAAGATAATATGGAATCTGGGAATTACTGTCCAGTGAGCGTTTTGAACATTAATCATAAACTGTCCACCTCCATACTAACAAGAAGAATTGAACCAATCTTACCTAAATTAATTCATGAGGACCAGACAGACTTTGTTGGAAATAGACAAACTCAAGATAGCATCAGGAGAGCATTACACATTATAAGACAAGCTGGGAATCAAAACTTGGAAACGCTGTTACTGAGTCTGGACGCAGAAAAGGCGTTCGAATCGGTAAGTTGGTCATTTTTATATGAAGTTTTAGCAAAAATTTGGATTTCATGAAACTATAATTGATACTTTTGCAGCATTGTACAAAACACCAATGGCTCGAATTAAATGAATGGAGATTTAACAAAATCATTTGTTCTGAAGAGAGGAAACTGACAGGGGTGTTGTGCGTCACCACTATTGTTTGCCATTTTCATAGAACCTCTGGGTCAATGGATAAGGCAGAGGACAGAAATCCAAGGAGTCATGATGTCCACGGGGGAGCAAAAGCTTGCGTTGTTTGCTGATGATTTATTGTTGACCATAACACAACCTTCTCAGACACAAGTGATGGAGATGCTAAAAGAATACGGTCTATTATCAGGCTACAAAATTAATATTGATAAAACCCAAGTTCTAACACTGAACTATGACCCACCATGAAAAATCAGGAATATGTATAACTGGAAATGGGATGCAAAATTCTAATATTTAGGGGTGTCACTACCTAGAGACTTGCTGAGACTGTATGACATCAACTATGGACCTTTGAGTGAAAGAATTAAGTTGGATTTACAAAGATGGGCAACTATACCATATTTAAATCTTCCCTCAAGGATAGACTCCATCAGGATGAATATTCTGCCGCGAATATTATATCATTTTCAATGTCTCCTGGTCAAAATTCCATCAAAACAATTTATAGAATGGGACAGATTAATTTCAAGATTTATGTGGGAGGGGAACAAACCCAGGGTCAGATATAAAACACTGCAATTAAGTAAAGAGAAGGGAGGTATGGGCCTGCCCTGCCTTCAACATTATTACCATGCAGCACAGTTGAGGCCCTTAATCTGTCTCTGTTCAAGATCTTACACTGCAGGTTGGAAGAACTTGGAAGGTTCTAGCGTAAATGGTGTTCCATTGATTGCTCTCATAGCAGAGAACAAGCTACAGGATGAAATTAAGGTTGCAGATCATACTTTTACTACTTACTACTTTTTTACTACTATACTTTTTAAGGATTTTCCTAAAATCTTGGCAAGAATTGGTCAAGTCCTGCCACCTAGGGGATTCCCCGAGGATCTTGAGGTGGTGTGCTTTTGACTCCGATTTTGTGCCCAATAAAAGGGACGGCAGATTTAAGACTTGGATCTCAAAAGGTTTAACTGATTATCAATCATTTATTCACAAAGGGAATTTTCAGAGTTTTGAAAACCTTAAGAAAAAGAGGATTTTTACAGATACTTACAAGTCAGAAATTATTTTAATCAAAATTTGAAAAAGCCAATTGATGCATGTGGAAAAGGATTACTAGAGATTTTCATTTCATTATTGGAGGCAAATAATAGCAATAAAATAGTATCTAAATTGTACAAAGGAATTCGACAATCTAAACAAGAGAACACAGGATATATAAAGCAGCGATGGGAAAAAGATGGAGATATATCAATCACAAATGAGAGCTGGGAAAAAAATGTATCATCTACAATGGTTTTCAACAAGATCAAATACATGGCGGGAGTTCTGTTGGAAGAATATTATTCGATTTTTTATCACACCCATTCAAAAATACACATGGGCACGGATGAAGCATGTTGGAGACTTTGCGGGTATAATGGAGCAAATCACTGGCATGTGTTTTGGAGCTGCAGTGGAATCAAAGCTTTTTGGACAGAGATCCACAGCCATTTAAACAACATTTTTGGTGTGAATCTTCCCTGTAAAGGTGAAAACATGTACCTGGGTGACTAACCAATAGAAAACTGTAATAATGGAGACAAGAAATTGCTTTTCATATTGTTGGCAGCAAGTAAAAAATGTATCACGAGGAAGTGGTTACAAGTTGAACCACCCACGACAGAACTGGATAGACATCGTTTACGACATCTATAAGATGGAGAAGTTATCCTTTGCACTCCAAACAGATATGAACAAGTTCTACAAGATATGGACCAAATGGACAGAATATGTCAAACCAATTAGAAGCAATTTAATTAAAGGAAATATGTCATTTTATTTTCCATATTTGCCCTGCTTCAATGCATTTATTGATTTTCTTTTTCTAACTCTTGAAAAATATAAGTATTTTGTAAAGTAACTAGTTTGATGGGTATGCTCCCTGGGGTGTGTTTTTTTAAATATATTTTATTTTATTATTATTTCGCATTTCTTCATATATTTCATCTTTCTTTTCCACTCAATACTTTATACTTGAATGTACCATTTTGTTCTGAAAAATTAAATAAATAAAAAAAATCCATTAGTATCGGTGGATCCAGATGGTAATGCACAACAAACTCCAACAACAACAAAACCTCATAGGCAAAGATTAGAAGCAAAAGTTCAAGTTAACACTTAAATTCTTTAAAAAAGTTTAAAGTCAATCATTCTGGACAACTTGTGTTATAGTAGCTCTATTTTACAAAGTATTTCAGCACCAACTGTATTTAAATTGATGTCATGTAATTTCCCAACTTTGAATGAACGACTTTAGAATGACCTTCAGTGGAGAAACAACACAAACTTTCACCAAGGAAGGTCACATTACTTCTTCCCAAGTATTTTATTTAAACCGAAGAACTTTGATGTTTCTTGGGCTGGAGTCGAACCCACAACTGGATCACAACCACCAGAACAATTGTACTGAAAGCAAGAGTGTTCTGAACTTGACAATCCTTGAGCAGTTCTATCTAGATTACATTTGAAATGGTGTCTCAAAGCATTTGTTTCGTTTCTCGACAATCGATTAAATGATTTGTTCCAAAAATTGATTTTTTTTTTACTCATGAATTGAGCAGAGTGCAGGAGCAGAAAATTCAAATGCCAAACAATTCATATATAAGGGCCTTAAAAGATCTCCATGATCCAGAACATCACTAGAACTAAATGATAAAAGTTGAATGCAAACTTTTTTATTTATTCAGATTAAGACCCTGTAAATATTTACAATTGGTTTAATCTTCAATCAACATGTTCATTTAAATTACAAGGTAAAGCTCTGTCTAAATACAGCAGTGATACAGGAGGGATTGATTTTGTCTTGACCTTTATTTTTCATTGTTTTATGTGTTTTTTTTGTTTCTATATGTACACTCTGTTGTTGTTGTTTCTTTGGTATTGCAATAGATTATTTTTCTGAATTTACTGTCTCTTGAAAAAAAAAGAAAAAAAAAGAGCATATACGTAACATTGCTGTGTCTGCATATTTACATAGTTGCCTTTACATCAGACCAACATTGCCTGGAATGCCTGTATTGCATACTTGTGCTCGATACAAATATTTTAAATTTAAAAAGTAATATCACGCTCCTCAAGAATTTATCAGCAGGATTCTACATACATAGAACACATTTAATACTTGATGGTCAGACAAAACTGAGTTCTGAGGAGAGACATTTGTTGTTTTAACTTCAGGTCTGTTTGCTAGAACAAGATCTAAGGTGTGGTTGAAACAGTGAGTCAGGGCCAAGAGATCCATAAAATCCTCCTATAGAGAGTGTCACATGTCTTTGTAGAACCATGGAAACAAAAATAACCTGTTGATTTTGAAACCGTGTGAAACGTACAAAGTATGTTTGTCTCATATATGGGCAATAAAATCAACCGCTATCAGTGAAAAAATGATAATGCAGAGAATAATGATTCACTTCATATGTTCACTGTCATTGATGATCAGCGCTATATAAATACAAATTACTTACTTCTTTACTTCCTTTAGGAGTATTGAGAGGAGGAATACGATCAGAGTGGTTGTTTGTTCTGCTAAATGGTAAAAGCAATTTATTTCAGGTGAAATACTAATTTTCTACTCAGCCTCATGTTGTTCAACAGTTGTGATTCATTTTAGAATAATGGGTTCCTTTTCAGAGTTATAGTAAAAAAAATGTTTGTTCATTTTAAAGAAGCAAATGACGCTCAATGGTCTTTGTCCACATCTTGTTCCAAAATGACAAACTTAAAATATCCAAATACTAGTGATGGTCTGGTGAAGCTTCATGAAACAGTGTCTTTTCATTTTTCCAGAACAATTGTTGTCGTCAAGGCTTCAGTACAAGAGAGATGTTACAGACGAGCACCACAGAGGTTTGGATATTTTTTAATATCAATTTCAACAAAGACAAAAAGACCTACAAACTATAGTCTTTACATTAATATGAAAATACATTTTTATTTTTGTTAAAAGTTATAAAGAATTACATTAAAAATGTTGCTTAATAGTATATTGTCTTGAACACAACAACCACTCTGATCATATTCCTCTCAATACTGCACAAGGAAGTAAAGAAGGATCATCAATGACAGAGAACATATGAAGTGAATCATTATTCTCTGTCTGCTTCACACTCAGGAAGGAATATCACAACTCTTCATCATGGTTAGTGACACCAAACACTTTACAAACACATTTCTTAAGTTAAGAACTATAGAAATGATCCCTGAAAGTATAGTCTTAACTTAACTCTGCACCAACATCACACTCCATCCTCACACCAAACCATTACAGTGACGGATGCATAGTTTTTGAATTTTAAAATGTTACTGTCATTCATTTGATTGCAAAGAGATGAGACTAGAAAACATAATTGTAGTTTCATAGTTTATACACAACATGTATTTAAAATCACTACGTTCAATTCCATAATTCATCTAAACTGTGATTATTGATCACCATGACATTAAAACAACTATATCAGGTTATTTTATTATGCATTACAAACAATTGTAAACATTAAACAATATAGTTTAATACAAGGGAAAATACATTTGAACAAGAGTTGTGTTTGATGTTAAAATGAAAACGTTTTTTCAATTATTAACATTCTGACTTAGGTGAGCGACTCACAGCTAGGGGGCGATCTAGGTGGATTGTTGTGGTGTCCTCTTCCACGCTGCAAACAGAAAGCAGTTGAGTGCAGTGAGGGCGTGACACACAAGTCTCATAGAGGCACACCTGACTGGTGCAGGTGCTCGGGGGGCGGAGTCAAACATCCACACTGGGCGTCTCACCACACCTGTCCAAATGTGTCGTCAGTGTTGCACATTTGAGCTCTGGCGGGATCTAAGATGGCGGCACAGGTGTGGCGTGAGATCGGCGTCTCATGGTTGTGTAACCTGATGAAGTTTGACTTGAGAGAAGCAGGTCAGAGAGCAAACCTCCACAAACACATTCAGCCGACTCAGCAGGAAACTTTGAATCAAGTTTCTACATGTGAATTGTCGGCACAAGCTCTTGTGGATTTTTCTTCTACACAAAAGTGGACACAACTTATGTGCACCTGTTCAGCACAAGACGAGTTGATCAAAGCAATACAGTCATATTTAGGACATGAGTTGATCAGGAAACAGAAGGAGAGGTCAGAGATGTTGACCTTTCATAACAGCTGCACAAATGGATTCTTTCTGAGCCTCCACTGACCCTCAATGACAAGTGACTTTACTGAACATTTGGAGTCCAAACACATGTGGACGTTTTCTGTCCATTTATTTGAAGATCAAAACACACAAGAAATGAAGCAGCAGTTCAACTATGTTTGACAAGATTCTTCACCTCTGACATCACAACTGACGCTTCATTAACTAGTGTCTACACACCAGGAAGAAAACACACAAACTATTACATGAACACAAAACTGTCTGTGCGTGTACTTGTGTGTGTGTGTGTGTGTGTGTGTGTGTCTACACATTCATAAATTTGTCAATGTGTGTCTGATTTTTTTTCCATTTTGGTTTTTGCATGTTTGTACTTCTGTTTGTTATTTGATGTGTAAATACATGTGTTTGTTATCTTTTTATTTGTGTGTGCGCCTATTTTCAGGTTTGTTCAACTGTTTTCGTGAGTGTGTTTGGGCATGTGTGCCTGATTTTGTGTGTCAGTACCTGTTTTTAGACTCTGTTTGTCTGTATATATTTTCCGTGTGTGTATCATTTTGTCTACAGAGACATCTGTGTGTGTGTGTTAGTTATTGTGTGTTAGTGCTTTTGTTGCGCCAGAGAAGCATGTGTTTAAGTATTTATGTGTGTGCATTTCTGTGTAGTAGTAAAGCACATGTGTGTGTGTTTGTCATTGTGTGTGATTGCCTTTTTGTGTGTGTGCGTGTTTGTGCATTTTTTGCTTTGGTAAAGCATGCGTGTGTGTGTTTGCAGTTGTTTGTGAGTGCATTTTTGTGTGTCAGAGATGCATGTGTGTGCATCCTTGTGTGATGGTGAAGCATGTGTGTGTTTGTGTGTGATTGTGAGTGAGTGCATTATTGTGTTTTAGAGAAGCATGTTTGTGAGTGTTTGTGTGTGTGCATTTATTTGTGTTAAAGTGAAGCATGTGTGTGAGTGTTTGTGTGTGTGAGTGTATTTGTGTGGTACAGAATCGTGTGTGTGCATTTATCTGTGTGTGTGTGTAGTTTTCATAACGGCTCAGATCACATGACATCCTGATGTGAGTTTCAAACACATTTCCAGTGAAGGAACAAAGATCAGCAGCTCTGACGTCTGCAGAGTCTCAGAAGAAAAAGACGTTTCTTGGTCGATTCCTCCTGAAACACGGAGACAGAAAAATGTATCAACTTGTAAAATCATGCGTGAAGTGAGTCTTGAAGAAAAGTGACAATTATCATCCACTGACTTTAGTCTCTGTCCACGGGCGGATCCTTCAGATGGTCCAGCTCCGAGCTGGGGGCCGCTGTAAGATCACAAACCCTGTTAGCTTGTGTGCTTCTCACCAGCAGATGAAACTAGTGTCAACACTGATGCTAGCATGCTAGCACTCTGTCACATGGTCAACATCTGAGCTGAGACAAGATCATGTACTTACAAGACGAGTCAGAGTCGCCTGAAATGGAAAGAAAGAGGACAAATTACACCTGAAGAAGATGAACATAGAAGAGTTCCTCTGACCTCTTCTCATCTCTGCTGACCTTCTTTGACCTTCTATTCTTTCTCTCCAGTATCTGGAGATGATCTGGATCAAATCACAAACTCTCACCTTTCTTCTTCTTCTTGTAGATGAAGTATCCAACCACTGTGAGCACCAGAGCGGAGGCAGCGACGGCGGCCATGATGATGTACAAGGTCAGGAAAGTCCTGGCTGTGGATGGAGAGCAAAGTAAGTGGAGACATGATCAGGTGACCAGTGTTAGAGACGTGGTGGGGCCTCATTCAGCAGATCCATGCTGACCACACCTGGACTCTCATCTGGATGAAAGAAACCTCTGGAGACACCAAGAAGGTTCTGAAGACTCTTACCGTTGGTCAGGATGTTTGACGGATCCAGTTTGGTGACCACGTCTTCCGGAATGCCGTCCAGTTGAAACACACACTCGTACCTGGACCAGTCGTCAGACGGGAGTTTCAGGTCCACCATGTTCTGGAAGGTTCCGTCAGGGTTGGGGAGGATCTCTCCGTGTTCCACGTCCTCGTGCAGCTCCTCTCCGTCTTTGGTCCAGAACAACATGGCTCTGTCGGGGTAGAAGCCTGTAGCGTGGCAGGTGACCGGAGAGCTGGCTGTCTTCTGGAGGAGAGACACTCGTGGACGCTCTGAAGGGAGAGACACCACACTTCAGAGAGAAAGTCAAAGGATGGACAGAGAATGAAGGAGAGGAGGAGGAGGGAGGACAGGGGTGGAGGTGAGGAAAAGAAGATAAGAGGAGAGAGAGAGAGAGAGGACATGAGGAGAGACAGGAGGGAGAGAAGGAGGAAGGAGAGAAGAAGGAGAAGAAGGTCATGGAACTACCTGTTCTCATCAAGGTTTTGCTCCCAAACTTCACAAACTTCTTCAGATCATTTGGACATTCCTGGGTGTAAAAGAACTGATTATATTTATTCATGCCTTCATTCTGGTCCCACTTGTGTTTGGTGATGACGGCCTGAGGACTCGGAGCGACCCAGGTCAGAGTCTGAAGGTCAAACACGATGAAGTCTTCTCCATCATAGCCGTGCTGATGGTGACCTTTGACCTCTCCAGTCTCATCGTCCCACTCACAACCGTCCATTATCTGAAAGATGTGAACACCTGAGAGAGAAACCAGAGTGAGACCTGATCTACTCCACTGTTTAATACTCCACTGTGATCTACTCCACTGTTTAATACTCCACTGTGATCTACTCCTCTGTTTAATACTCCACTGTGGTCTACTCCTCTGTTTAATACTCCACTGTGATCTACTCCACTGTTTCATACTCCACTGTGATCTACTCCTCTGTTTAATACTCCACTGTGGTCTACTCCTCTGTTTAATACTCCACTGTGATCTACTCCTCTGTTTAATACTCCACTGTGGTCTACTCCTCTGTTTAATACTCCACTGTGATCTACTCCTCTGTTTAATACTCCACTGTGATCTACTCCACTGTTTCATACTCCACTGTGATCTACTCGACTGTTTCATACTCCACTGTGGTCTACTCCTCTGTTTAATACTCCACTGTGGTCTACTCCACTGTTTAATACTCCAATGTGGTCTACTCCACTGTGGTCTACTTCACTGTTTAATACTCTACTGTGATCTACTCCACTGTTTAATACTCCACTGTGATCTACTCCTCTGTTTAATACTCCACTGTGATCTACTCCACTGTTTCATACTACACTGTGATCTACTCCACTGTTTAATACTCCACTGTGGTCTACTCCACTGTTTCATACTCCACTGTGATCTACTCCACTGTTTAATACTCCACTGTGATCTACTCCTCTGTTTAATACTCCACTGTGATCTACTCCACTGTTTAATACTCCACTGTGATCTACTCCACTGTTTAATACTCCACTGTGATCTACTCCTCTGTTTAATACTCCACTGTGATCTACTCCACTGTTTAATACTCCACTGTGATCTACTCCACTGTTTAATACTCCACTGTGATCTACTCCACTGTTTAATACTCCACTGTGATCTACTCCTCTGTTTAATACTCCACTGTGATCTACTCCACTGTTTAATACTGCACTGTGATCTACTCCTCTGTTTAATACTCCACTGTGATCTACTCCACTGTTTAATACTCCACTGTGATCTACTCCACTGTGATCTACTCCACTGTTTAATACTCCACTGTGATCTACTCCACTGTTTAATACTCCACTGTGATCTACTCCACTGTTTAATACTCCACTGTGATCTACTCCACTGTTTAATACTCCACTGTGATCTACTCCACTGTGATCTACTCCACTGTTTAATACTCCACTGTGATCTACTCCACTGTTTAAAACTCCACTGTGATATACTCCTCTGTTTAATACTCCACTGTGATCTACTCCACTGTGATCTACTCCACTGTTTAATACTCCACTGTGATCTACTCCACTGTTTAATACTCCACTGTGATCTACTCCACTGTTTCATACTCCACTGTGATCTACTCCACTGTGGTCTACTCCACTGTTTCATACTCCACTGTGGTCTACTCCACTGTTTAATACGCCACTGTGATCTACTCCACTGTTTAATACTCCACTGTTTAATACTCCACTGTGGTCTACTCCACTGTTTCATACTCCACTGTGGTCTACTCCACTGTTTAATACTCCACTGTGATCTACTCCACTGTGGTCTACTCCACTGTGATCTACTCCACTGTGATCTACTCCACTGTTTAATACTCCACTGTGATCTACTCCACTATTTAATACTCCACTGTGATCTACTCCACTGTGATCTACTCCACTGTGATCTACTCCACTGTGATCTACTCAACTGTGGTCTACTCCACTGTTTAATACTCCACTGTGATCTACTCCACTGTGGTCTACTCCACTGTTTAATACTCCACTGTGATCTACTCCACTGTTTAATACTCCACTGTGATCTACTCCACTGTGGTCTACTCCACTGTTTAATACTCCACTGTGATCTACTCCACTGTGATCTACTCCACTGTTTAATACTCCACTGTGATCTACTCCACTGTGATCTACTCCACTGTGGTCTACTCCACTGTTTAATACTCCACTGTGATCTACTCCACTGTGATCTACTCCACCGTGGTCTACTCCACTGTTTAATACTCCACTGTGATCTACTCCACTATTTAATACTCCACTGTGATCTACTCCACTGTGATCTACTCCACTGTTTAATACTCCACTGTGATCTACTCCACTGTTTAATACTCCACTGTGATCTACTCCACTATTTAATACTCCACTGTGATCTACTCCACTGTGATCTACTCCACTGTTTAATACTCCACTGTTGTCTACTCCACTGTGGTCTACTCCACTGTTTAATACTCCACTGTGTTCTACTCCACTGTTTCATACTCCACTGTTTAATACTCCACTGTTGTCTACTCCACTGTTTAATACTCCACTGTGATCTACTCCACTGTTTAATACTCCACTGTGATCTACTCCACTGTTTAATACTCCACTGTGATCTACTCCACTGTTTAATACTCCACTGTTGTCTACTCCACTGTTTAATACTCCACTGTGATCTACTCCACTGTTTAATACTCCACTGTGATCTACTCCACTGTTTAATACTCCACTGTTGTCTACTCCACTGTTTCATACTCCACTGTTTAATACTCCACTGTGATCTACTCCACTGTGATCTACTCCACTGTTTAATACTCCACTGTTGTCTACTCCACTGTTTAATACTCCACTGTGATCTACTCCACTGTTTAATACTCCACTGTTGTCTACTCCACTGTTTAATACTCCACTGTGATCTACTCCACTGTTTAATACTCCACTGTGGTCTGCTCCACTGTTTCATACTCCACTGTGGTCTACTCCACTGTTTAATACTCCACTGTGATCTACTCCACTGTTTAATACTCCACTGTGATCTACTCCACTGTGGTCTACTCCACTGTTTAATACTCCACTGTGATCTACTCCACTGTGATCTACTCCACTGTTTAATACTCCACTGTGATCTACTCCACTGTTTTATACTCCACTGTGATCTACTCCACTGTTTAATACTCCACTGTTGTCTACTCCACTGTGGTCTACTCCACTGTTTAATACTCCACTGTGTTCTACTCCACTGTTTCATACTCCACTGTTTAATACTCCACTCTTGTCTACTCCACTGTTTAATACTCCACTGTGATCTACTCCACTGTTTAATACTCCACTGTGATCTACTCCACTGTTTAATACTCCACTGTGATCTACTCCACTGTTTAATACTCCACTGTTGTCTACTCCACTGTTTAATACTCCACTGTGATCTACTCCACTGTTTAATACTCCACTGTGATCTACTCCACTGTTGTCTACTCCACTGTTTCATACTCCACTGTTTAATACTCCACTGTGATCTACTCCACTGTGATCTACTCCACTGTTTAATACTCCACTGTTGTCTACTCCACTGTTTAATACTCCACTGTGATCTACTCCACTGTTTAATACTCCACTGTGATCTACTCCACTGTTTAATACTCCACTGTGATCTACTCCACTGTTTAATACTCCACTGTGATCTACTCCTCTGTTTAATACTCCACTGTGATCTACTCCACTGTTTAATACTCCACTGTGATCTACTCCTCTGTTTAACTCCACTGTTTAATACTCCACTGTGATCTACTCCACTGTTTAATACTCCACTGTGATCTACTCCTCTGTTTAATACTCCACTGTGATCTACTCCACTGTTTAATACTGCACTGTGATCTACTCCTCTGTTTAATACTCCACTGTGATCTACTCCACTGTTTAATACTCCACTGTGATCTACTCCACTGTGATCTACTCCACTGTTTAATACTCCACTGTGATCTACTCCACTGTTTAATACTCCACTGTGATCTACTCCACTGTTTAATACTCCACTGTGATCTACTCCACTGTTTAATACTCCACTGTGATCTACTCCACTGTTTAATACTCCACTGTGATCTACTCCTCTGTTTAACTCCACTGTTTAATACTCCACTGTGATCTACTCCACTGTTTAATACTGCACTGTGATCTACTCCTCTGTTTAATACTCCACTGTGATCTACTCCACTGTTTAATACTCCACTGTGATCTACTCCACTGTGATCTACTCCACTGTTTAATACTCCACTGTGATCTACTCCACTGTTTAATACTCCACTGTGAACTACTCCACTGTTTAATACTCCACTGTGATCTACTCCACTGTTTAATACTCCACTGTGATCTACTCCACTGTGATCTACTCCACTGTTTAATACTCCACTGTGATCTACTCCACTGTTTAAAACTCCACTGTGATATACTCCTCTGTTTAATACTCCACTGTGATCTACTCCACTGTGATCTACTCCTCTGTTTAATACTCCACTGTGATCTACTCCACTGTGATCTACTCCACTGTTTAATACTCCACTGTGATCTACTCCACTGTTTCATACTCCACTGTGATCTACTCCACTGTGGTCTACTCCACTGTTTCATACTCCACTGTGGCCTACTCCACTGTTTAATACGCCACTGTGATCTACTCCACTGTTTAATACTCCACTGTTTAATACTCCACTGTGGTCTACTCCACTGTTTCATACTCCACTGTGGTCTACTCCACTGTTTAATACTCCACTGTGATCTACTCCACTGTGGTCTACTCCACTGTGATCTACTCCACTGTGATCTACTCCACTGTTTAATACTCCACTGTGATCTACTCCACTATTTAATACTCCACTGTGATCTACTCCACTGTGATCTACTCCACTGTGATCTACTCCACTGTGATCTACTCCACTGTGGTCTACTCCACTGTTTAATACTCCACTGTGATCTACTCCACTGTGGTCTACTCCACTGTTTAATACTCCACTGTGATCTACTCCACTGTTTAATACTCCACTGTGATCTACTCCACTGTGATCTACTCCACTGTGGTCTACTCCACTGTTTAATACTCCACTGTGATCTACTCCACTGTGATCTACTCCACTGTGATCTACTCCACCGTGGTCTACTCCACTGTTTAATACTCCACTGTGATCTACTCCACTATTTAATACTCCACTGTGATCTACTCCACTGTGATCTACTCCACTGGGATCTACTCCACTGTGATCTACTCCACTGTTTAATACTCCACTGTGATCGACTCCACTGTTTAATACTCCAATGTGATCTACTCCACTATTTAATACTCCACTGTGATCTACTCCACTGTGATCTACTCCACTGTTTAATACTCCACTGTTGTCTACTCCACTGTTTAATACTCCACTGTGGTCTACTCCACTGTGATCTACTCCACTGTGATCTACTCCACTGTGGTCTACTCCACTGTTTAATACTCCACTGTGATCTACTCCACTATTTAATACTCCACTGTGATCTACTCCACTGTGATCTACTCCACTGTTAAATACTCCACTGTTTAATACTCCACTGTGATCTACTCCACTGTGATCTACTCCACTGTTTCATACTCCACTGTGATCTACTCCACTGTTTAATACTCCACTGTTTCATACTCCACTGTGATCTACTCCACTGTGGTCTACTCCACTGTTTAATACTCCACTGTGATCTACTCCACTGTTTAATACTCCACTGTGATCTACTCCACTGTTTTATACTCCACTGTGATCTACTCCACTGTTTAATACTCCACTGTTGTCTACTCCACTGTGGTCTACTCCACTGTTTAATACTCCACTGTGTTCTACTCCACTGTTTCATACTCCACTGTTTAATACTCCACTGTTGTCTACTCCACTGTTTAATACTCCACTGTGATCTACTCCACTGTTTAATACTCCACTGTGATCTACTCCACTGTTTAATACTCCACTGTGATCTACTCCACTGTTTAATACTCCACTGTTGTCTACTCCACTGTTTAATACTCCACTGTGATCTACTCCACTGTTTAATACTCCACTGTGATCTACTCCACTGTTTAATACTCCACTGTTGTCTACTCCACTGTTTCATACTCCACTGTTTAATACTCCACTGTGATCTACTCCACTGTGATCTACTCCACTGTTTAATACTCCACTGTTGTCTACTCCACTGTTTAATACTCCACTGTGATCTACTCCACTGTTTAATACTCCACTGTTGTCTACTCCACTGTTTAATACTCCACTGTGATCTACTCCACTGTTTAATACTCCACTGTGGTCTGCTCCACTGTTTCATACTCCACTGTGGTCTACTCCACTGTTTAATACTCCACTGTGATCTACTCCACTGTTTAATACTCCACTGTTTCATACTCCACTGTGATCTACTCCACTGTGGTCTACTCCACTGTTTAATACTCCACTGTGATCTACTCCACTGTGATCTACTCCACTGTTTAATACTCCACTGTGATCTACTCCACTGTTTTATACTCCACTGTGATCTACTCCACTGTTTAATACTCCACTGTTGTCTACTCCACTGTGGTCTACTCCACTGTTTAATACTCCACTGTGTTCTACTCCACTGTTTCATACTCCACTGTTTAATACTCCACTGTTGTCTACTCCACTGTTTAATACTCCACTGTGATCTACTCCACTGTTTAATACTCCACTGTGATCTACTCCACTGTTTAATACTCCACTGTGATCTACTCCACTGTTTAATACTCCACTGTTGTCTACTCCACTGTTTAATACTCCACTGTGATCTACTCCACTGTTTAATACTCCACTGTGATTTACTCCACTGTTTAATACTCCACTGTTGTCTACTCCACTGTTTCATACTCCACTGTTTAATACTCCACTGTGATCTACTCCACTGTGATCTACTCCACTGTTTAATACTCCACTGTTGTCTACTCCACTGTTTAATACTCCACTGTGATCTACTCCACTGTTTAATACTCCACTGTTGTCTACTCCACTGTTTAATACTCCACTGTGATCTACTCCACTGTTTAATACTCCACTGTGGTCTGCTCCACTGTTTCATACTCCACTGTGGTCTACTCCACTGTTTAATACTCCACTGTGATCTACTCCACTGTTTAATACTCCACTGTTGTCTACTCCACTTTTTAATACTCCACTGTGATCTACTCCACTGTTTAATACTCCACTGTTGTCTACTCCACTGTTTAATACTCCACTGTGATCTACTCCACTGTTTAATACTCCACTGTGGTCTACTCCACTGTTTAATACTCCACTGTGATCTACTCCACTGTTTCATACTCCACTGTGGTCTGCTCCACTGTTTCATACTCCACTGTGGTCTACTCCACTGTTTAATACTCCACTGTGATCTACTCCACTGTGGTCTACTCCACTGTGATCTACTCCACTGTGATCTACTCCACTGTTTAATACTCCACTGTGATCTACTCCACTGTTTTATACTCCACTGTGATCTACTCCACTGTTTAATACTCCACTGTTGTCTACTCCACTGTGGTCTACTCCACTGTTTAATACTCCACTGTGTTCTACTCCACTGTTTCATACTCCACTGTTTAATACTCCACTGTTGTCTACTCCACTGTTTAATACTCCACTGTGATCTACTCCACTGTTTAATACTCCACTGTGATCTACTCCACTGTTTAATACTCCACTGTTTAATACTCCACTGTGATCTACTCCACTGTTTAATACTCCACTGTTGTCTACTCCACTGTTTAATACTCCACTGTGATCTACTCCACTGTTTAATACTCCACTGTGATCTACTCCACTGTTTAATACTCCACTGTTGTCTACTCCACTGTTTAATACTCCACTGTGATCTACTCCACTGTTTAATACTCCACTGTGATTTACTCCACTGTTTAATACTCCACTGTTGTCTACTCCACTGTTTCATACTCCACTGTTTAATACTCCACTGTGATCTACTCCACTGTGATCTACTCCACTGTTTAATACTCCACTGTTGTCTACTCCACTGTTTAATACTCCACTGTGATCTACTCCACTGTTTAATACTCCACTGTTGTCTACTCCACTGTTTAATACTCCACTGTGATCTACTCCACTGTTTAATACTCCACTGTGGTCTGCTCCACTGTTTCATACTCCACTGTGGTCTACTCCACTGTTTAATACTCCACTGTGATCTACTCCACTGTTTAATACTCCACTGTTGTCTACTCCACTTTTTAATACTCCACTGTGATCTACTCCACTGTTTAATACTCCACTGTTGTCTACTCCACTGTTTAATACTCCACTGTGATCTACTCCACTGTTTAATACTCCACTGTGGTCTACTCCACTGTTTAATACTCCACTGTGATCTACTCCACTGTTTCATACTCCACTGTGGTCTGCTCCACTGTTTCATACTCCACTGTGGTCTACTCCACTGTTTAATACTCCACTGTGATCTACTCCACTGTGGTCTACTCCACTGTGATCTACTCCACTGTGATCTACTCCACTGTTTAATACTCCACTGTGATCTACTCCACTGTTTTATACTCCACTGTGATCTACTCCACTGTTTAATACTCCACTGTTGTCTACTCCACTGTGGTCTACTCCACTGTTTAATACTCCACTGTGTTCTACTCCACTGTTTCATACTCCACTGTTTAATACTCCACTGTTGTCTACTCCACTGTTTAATACTCCACTGTGATCTACTCCACTGTTTAATACTCCACTGTGATCTACTCCACTGTTTAATACTCCACTGTTTAATACTCCACTGTGATCTACTCCACTGTTTAATACTCCACTGTTGTCTACTCCACTGTTTAATACTCCACTGTGATCTACTCCACTGTTTAATACTCCACTGTGATCTACTCCACTGTTTAATACTCCACTGTTGTCTACTCCACTGTTTCATACTCCACTGTTTAATACTCCACTGTGATCTACTCCACTGTGATCTACTCCACTGTTTAATACTCCACTGTTGTCTACTCCACTGTTTAATACTCCACTGTGATCTACTCCACTGTTTAATATTCCACTGTTGTATACTCCACTGTTTAATACTCCACTGTGATCTACTCCACTGTTTAATACTCCACTGTGGTCTGCTCCACTGTTTCATACTCCACTGTGGTCTACTCCACTGTTTAATACTCCACTGTGATCTACTCCACTGTTTAATACTCCACTGTGGTCTGCTCCACTGTTTCATACTCCACTGTGGTCTACTACACTGTTTAATACTCCACTGTGATCTACTCCACTGTTTAATACTCCACTGTTGTCTACTCCACTGTTTAATACTCCACTGTGATCTACTCCACTGTGATCTACTCCACTGTTTAATACTCCACTGTTTAATACTCCACTGTTGTCTACTCCACTGTTTAATACTCCACTGTGATCTACTCCACTGTTTAATACTCCACTGTGATCTACTCCACTGTTTAATACTCCACTGTGATCTACTCCACTGTTTAATACTCCACTGTTGTCTACTCCACTGTTTAATACTCCACTGTGATCTACTCCACTGTTTAATACTCCACTGTTGTCTACTCCACTGTTGTCTACTCCACTGTGATCTACTCCACTGTTTAATACTCCACTGTTGTCTACTCCACTGTTTAATACTCCACTGTGATCTACTGCACTGTTTAATACTCCACTGTGGTCTGCTCCACTGTTTAATACTCCACTGTGGTCTACTCCACTGTTTAATACTCCACTGTGATCTACTCCACTGTTTAATACTCCACTGTGGTCTACTCCACTGTGGTCTACTCCACTGTGATCTACTCCACTGTGGTCTACTCCACTGTGATCTGCTCCACTGTTTAATACTCCACTGTGATCTACTCCACTGTTTAATACTCCACTGTGATCTACTCCACTGTTTCATACTCCACTGTGATCTACTCCACTGTTTAATACTCCACTGTGATCTACTCCACTGTTTCATACTCCACTGTGATCTACTCCACTGTTTAATACTCCACTGTGATCTACTCCACTGTTTCATACTCCACTGTGGTCTACTCCACTGTGGTCTACTCCACTGTTTAATACTCCACTGTGATCTACTCCACTGTTTAATACTCCACTGTGGTCTACTCCACTGTTTCATACTCCACTGTGGTCTACTCCACTGTTAAATACTCCACTGTGATCTACTCCACTGTTTAATGCTCCACTGTGGTCTACTCCACTGTGGTCTACTCCACTGTTTAATACTCCACTGTGATCTACTCCACTGTTTAATACTCCACTGTGATCTACTCCACTGTTTAATACTCCACTGTGATCTACTCCACTGTTTAATACTCCACTGTGATCTACTCCACTGTTAAATACTCCACTGTGATCTACTCCACTGTTTAATACTCCACTGTGATCTACTCCACTGTTTAATACTCCACTGTTGTCTACTCCACTGTGGTCTACTCCTCTGTTTAATACTCCACTGTGGTCTACTCCACTGTTTAAAACTCCACTGTGGTCTACTCCACTGTTTAATACTCCACTGTGATCTACTCCACGGTTTAATACTCCACTGTGGTCTACTTCACTGTTTAATACTCCACTTTGATCTACTCCACTGTTTAATACTCCACTGTGATCTACTCCACTGTTTAATACTCCACTGTGATCTACTCCACTGTGATCTACTCCACTGTTTAATACTCCACTGTGATCTACTCCACTGTTAAATACTCCACTGTGATCTACTCCACTGTTTAATACTCCACTGTGATCTACTCCACTGTTTAATACTCCACTGTTGTCTACTCCACTGTTTCATACTCCACTGTGGTCTACTCCTCTGTTTAATACTCCACTGTGGTCTACTCCACTGTTTAAAACTCCACTGTGGTCTACTCCACTGTTTAATACTCCACTGTGATCTACTCCACTGTTTAATACTCCACTGTGGTTTACTCCACTGTTAAATACTCCACTGTGGTCTACTCCACTGTTTAATACTCCACTGTGGTCTACTCCACGGTTTAATACTCCACTGTGGTCTACTTCACTGTTAAATACTCCACTGTGATCTACTCCACTGTTTAATACTCCACTGTGATCTACTCCACTGTTTAATACTCCACTGTTGTCTACTCCACTGTGGTCTACTCCTCTGTTTAATACTCCAATGTGGTCTACTCCACTGTTTAAAACTCCACTGTGGTCTACTCCACTGTTTAATACTCCACTGTGATCTACTCCACGGTTTAATACTCCACTGTGGTCTACTTCACTGTTTAATACTCCACTTTGATCTACTCCACTGTTTAATACTCCACTGTGATCTACTCCACTGTTTAATACTCCACTGTGATCTACTCCACTGTGATCTACTCCACTGTTAAATACTCCACTGTGATCTACTCCACTGTTTAATACCCCACTGTGATCTACTCCACTGTTTAATACTCCACTGTTGTCTACTCCACTGTTTCATACTCCACTGTGGTCTACTCCTCTGTTTAATACTCCACTGTGGTCTACTCCACTGTTTAAAACTCCACTGTGGTCTACTCCACTGTTTAATACTCCACTGTGATCTACTCCACTGTTTAATACTCCACTGTGGTTTACTCCACTGTTTAATACTCCACTGTGGTCTACTCCACTGTTTAATACTCCACTGTGGTCTACTCCACGGTTTAATACTCCACTGTGGTCTACTTCACTGTTTAATACTCCACTTTGATCTACTCCACTGTTTAATACTCCACTGTGGTCTGCTCCACTGTTTAATACTCCACTGTGGTCTGCTCCACTGTTTCATACTCCACTGTGGTCTACTCCACTGTTTAATACTCCACTGTGATCTACTCCACTGTTTAATACTCCACTGTTTAATACTCCACTGTGATCTACTCCACTGTGATCTACTCCACTGTTTAATACTCCACTGTGATCTACTCCACTGTTTTATACTCCACTGTGATCTACTCCACTGTTTAATAGTCCACTGTTGTCTACTCCACTGTGGTCTACTCCACTGTTTAATACTCCACTGTGTTCTACTCCACTGTTTCATACTCCACTGTTTAATACTCCACTGTTGTCTACTCCACTGTTTAATACTCCACTGTGATCTACTCCACTGTTTAATACTCCACTGTGATCTACTCCACTGTTTAATACTCCACTGTTTAATACTCCACTGTTGTCTACTCCACTGTTTAATACTCCACTGTGATCTACTCCACTGTTTAATACTCCACTGTGATTTACTCCACTGTTTAATACTCCACTGTTGTCTACTCCACTGTTTCATACTCCACTGTTTAATACTCCACTGTGATCTACTCCACTGTTTAATACTCCACTGTGATCTACTCCACTGTTTAATACTCCACTGTTGTCTACTCCACTGTGGTCTACTCCTCTGTTTAATACTCCAATGTGGTCTACTCCACTGTTTAAAACTCCACTGTGGTCTACTCCACTGTTTAATACTCCACTGTGATCTACTCCACGGTTTAATACTCCACTGTGGTCTACTTCACTGTTTAATACTCCACTTTGATCTACTCCACTGTTTAATACTCCACTGTGATCTACTCCACTGTTTAATACTCCACTGTGATCTACTCCACTGTGATCTACTCCACTGTTAAATACTCCACTGTGATCTACTCCACTGTTTAATACCCCACTGTGATCTACTCCACTGTTTAATACTCCACTGTTGTCTACTCCACTGTTTCATACTCCACTGTGGTCTA
This sequence comes from Callionymus lyra, assembly GCF_982586985.1. Taxonomy (NCBI): domain Eukaryota; kingdom Metazoa; phylum Chordata; class Actinopteri; order Syngnathiformes; family Callionymidae; genus Callionymus; species Callionymus lyra. Next base: position 5,596,709 of record NC_141824.1, read on the forward strand.
CTCCTCTGTTTAATACTCCACTGTGGTCTACTCCACTGTTTAAAACTCCACTGTGGTCTACTCCACTGTTTAATACTCCACTGTGATCTACTCCACTGTTTAATACTCCACTGTGGTTTACTCCACTGTTTAATACTCCACTGTGGTCTACTCCACTGTTTAATACTCCACTGTGGTCTACTCCACGGTTTAATACTCCACTGTGGTCTACTTCACTGTTTAATACTCCACTTTGATCTACTCCACTGTTTAATACTCCACTGTGGTCTGCTCCACTGTTTAATACTCCACTGTGGTCTGCTCCACTGTTTCATACTCCACTGTGGTCTACTCCACTGTGGTCTACTCCACTGTTTAATACTCCACTGTGATCTACTCCACTGTTTAATACTCCACTGTTTAATACTCCACTGTGATCTACTCCACTGTGATCTACTCCACTGTTTAATACTCCACTGTGATCTACTCCACTGTTTTATACTCCACTGTGATCTACTCCACTGTTTAATAGTCCACTGTTGTCTACTCCACTGTGGTCTACTCCACTGTTTAATACTCCACTGTGTTCTACTCCACTGTTTCATACTCCACTGTTTAATACTCCACTGTTGTCTACTCCACTGTTTAATACTCCACTGTGATCTACTCCACTGTTTAATACTCCACTGTGATCTACTCCACTGTTTAATACTCCACTGTGATCTACTCCACTGTTTAATACTCCACTGTTGTCTACTCCACTGTTTAATACTCCACTGTGATCTACTCCACTGTTTAATACTCCACTGTGATTTACTCCACTGTTTAATACTCCACTGTTGTCTACTCCACTGTTTCATACTCCACTGTTTAATACTCCACTGTGATCTACTCCACTGTTTAATACTCCACTGTGATCTACTCCACTGTTTAATACTCCACTGTTGTCTACTCCACTGTTTAATACTCCACTGTGATCTACTCCACTGTTTGATACTCCACTGTGGTCTGCTCCACTGTTTCATACTCCACTGTGGTCTACTCCACTGTTTAATACTCCACTGTGATCTACTCCACTGTTTAATACTCCACTGTTGTCTACTCCACTGTTTAATACTCCACTGTGATCTACTCCACTGTTGTCTACTCCACTGTTGTCTACTCCACTGTTTAATACTCCACTGTGATCTACTCCACTGTTTAATACTCCACTGTGGTCTACTCCACTGTTTAATACTCCACTGTGATCTACTCCACTGTTTCATACTCCACTGTGGTCTGCTCCACTGTTTCATACTCCACTGTGGTCTACTCCACTGTTTAATACTCCACTGTGATCTACTCCACTGTGGTCTACTCCACTGTTTAATACTCCACTGTGATCTACTCCACTGTGATCTACTCCACTGTTTAATACTCCACTGTGATCTACTCCACTGTTTTATACTCCACTGTGATCTACTCCACTGTTTAATACTCCAATGTTGTCTACTCCACTGTGGTCTACTCCACTGTTTAATACTCCACTGTGTTCTACTCCACTGTTTCATACTCCACTGTTTAATACTCCACTGTTGTCTACTCCACTGTTTAATACTCCACTGTGATCTACTCCACTGTTTAATACTCCACTGTGATCTACTCCACTGTTTAATACTACACTGTTTAATACTCCACTGTGATCTACTCCACTGTTTAATACTCCACTGTTGTCTACTCCACTGTTTAATACTCCACTGTGATCTACTCCACTGTTTAATACTCCACTGTGATCTACTCCACTGTTTAATACTCCATTTGTTGTCTACTCCACTGTTTCATACTCCACTGTTTAATACTCCACTGTGATCTACTCCACTGTGATCTACTCCACTGTTTAATACTCCACTGTTGTCTACTCCACTGTTTAATACTCCACTGTGATCTACTCCACTGTTTAATATTCCACTGTTGTATACTCCACTGTTTAATACTCCACTGTGATCTACTCCACTGTTTAATACTCCACTGTGGTCTGCTCCACTGTTTCATACTCCACTGTGGTCTACTCCACTGTTTAATACTCCACTGTGATCTACTCCACTGTTTAATACTCCACTGTGGTCTGCTCCACTGTTTCATACTCCACTGTGGTCTACTCCACTGTTTAATACTCCACTGTGATCTACTCCACTGTTTAATACTCCACTGTTGTCTACTCCACTGTTTAATACTCCACTGTGATCTACTCCACTGTGATCTACTCCACTGTTTAATACTCCACTGTTTAATACTCCACTGTTGTCTACTCCACTGTTTAATACTCCACTGTGATCTACTCCACTGTTTAATACTCCACTGTGATCTACTCCACTGTTTAATACTCCACTGTGATCTACTCCACTGTTGTCTACTCCACTGTTGTCTACTCCACTGTTTAATACTCCACTGTGATCTACTCCACTGTTTAATACTCCACTGTTGTCTACTCCACTGTGATCTACTCCACTGATCATCCTCTGAACACTGTCATCAGTGAGCAGAGAAGCAGAATGAGTGCACGAATGCTCCTACCCAGGTGCAAAACAAATAGACTCAGGGACTCATTCATCCCTCGGGCTATTAAATTGTACAATTCTGAGTTCGGGGGCAGGAGTGGAGTGAAAGTATCTGGATGTTCTGTTCCATGTTAGTCTTTGTATCTTTGTCTTTGTTGTTTTTCTTTCCTTGACCTATGTCCTTTGTCTTTGTCTTTAGACTTAGATTGTGTCATCTTGTTCTTCCTCTTTATGTTCTTCTTATTTTATTTTTTATGTATTATTTTTTATTGTTTATGAAAAATTGCTGGCTATTGGTAAAAAAATATTTCCCAAAGGAGACCTCCTGAGGGATCAATAAAGTTTTACCTTACCTTACCTTACCTTACCTTTAATACTCCACTGTGATCTACTGCACTGTTTAATACTCCACTGTTTAATACTCCACTGTGGTCTACTCCACTGTTTAATACTCCACTGTGATCTACTCCACTGTTTAATACTCCACTGTGGTCTACTCCACTGTGGTCTACTCCACTGTGATCTACTCCACTGTGGTCTACTCCACTGTGATCTGCTCCACTGTTTAATACTCCACTGTGATCTACTCCACTGTTTAATACTCCACTGTGATCTACTCCACTGTTTCATACTCCACTGTGATCTACTCCACTGTTTAATACTCCACTGTGATCTACTCCACTGTTTCATACTCCACTGTGATCTACTCCACTGTTTAATACTCCACTGTGATCTACTCCACTGTTTCATACTCCACTGTGGTCTACTCCACTGTGGTCTACTCCACTGTTTAATACTCCACTGTGATCTACTCCACTGTTTAATACTCCACTGTGGTCTACTCCACTGTTTCATACTCCACTGTGGTCTACTCCACTGTTAAATACTCCACTGTGATCTACTCCACTGTTTAATGCTCCACTGTGGTCTACTCCACTGTGGTCTACTCCACTGTGGTCTACTCCACTGTTTAATACTCCACTGTGATCTACTCCACTGTTTAATACTCCACTGTTTAATACTCCACTGTGATCTACTCCACTGTTTAATACTCCACTGTGATCTACTCCACTGTTAAATACTCCACTGTGATCTACTCCACTGTTTAATACTCCACTGTGATCTACTCCACTGTTTAATACTCCACTGTTGTCTACTCCACTGTGGTCTACTCCTCTGTTTAATACTCCACTGTGGTCTACTCCACTGTTAAATACTCCACTGTGGTCTACTCCACTGTTTAATACTCCACTGTGATCTACTCCACTGTTTAATACTCCACTGTGGTTTACTCCACTGTTTAATACTCCACTGTGGTCTACTCCACTGTTTAATACTCCACTGTGGTCTACTCCACGGTTTAATACTCCACTGTGGTCTACTTCACTGTTAAATACTCCACTGTGATCTACTCCACTGTTTAATACTCCACTGTGATCTACTCCACTGTTTAATACTCCACTGTTGTCTACTCCACTGTGGTCTACTCCTCTGTTTAATACTCCAATGTGGTCTACTCCACTGTTTAAAACTCCACTGTGGTCTACTCCACTGTTTAATACTCCACTGTGATCTACTCCACGGTTTAATACTCCACTGTGGTCTACTTCACTGTTTAATACTCCACTTTGATCTACTCCACTGTTTAATACTCCACTGTGATCTACTCCACTGTTTAATACTCCACTGTGATCTACTCCACTGTGATCTACTCCACTGTTAAATACTCCACTGTGATCTACTCCACTGTTTAATACTCCACTGTGATCTACTCCACTGTTTAATACTCCACTGTTGTCTACTCCACTGTTTCATACTCCACTGTGGTCTACTCCTCTGTTTAATACTCCACTGTGGTCTACTCCACTGTTTAAAACTCCACTGTGGTCTACTCCACTGTTTAATACTCCACTGTGATCTACTCCACTGTTTAATACTCCACTGTGGTCTACTCCACGGTTTAATACTCCACTGTGGTCTACTTCACTGTTTAATACTCCACTTTGATCTACTCCACTGTTTAATACTCCACTGTGGTCTGCTCCACTGTTTAATACTCCACTGTGGTCTACTCCACTGTTTAATACTCCATTGTGATCTACTCCACTGTTTAATACTCCACTGTGGTTTACTCCACTGTGATCTACTCCACTGTTTAATACTCCACTGTGATCTACTCCACTGTTTAATACTCCACTGTGGTCTACTCCACTGTTTAATACTCCACTGTTTAATACTCCACTGTGATCTACTCCACTGTTTAATACTCCACTGTGATCTACTCCACTGTTTAATACTCCACTGTGGTCTACTCCACTGTTTAATACTCCACTGTTTAATACTCCACTGTGATCTACTCCACTGTTTAATACTCCACTGTGATCTACTTCACTGTGATCTACTCCACTGTGATCTACTCCACTGTTTAATACTCCACTGTGATCTACTCCACTGTTTAATACTCCACTGTGGTCTACTCCACTGTTTAATACTCCACTGTTTAATACTCCACTGTGATCTACTCCACTGTTTAATACTCCACTGTGATCTACTTCACTGTGATCTACTCCACTGTGATCTACTCCACTGTTTAATACTCCACTGTGATCTACTCCACTGTTTAATACTCCACTGTGGTCTACTCCACTGTTTAATACTCCACTGTCTAATACTCCACTGTTTAATACTCCACTGTGGTCTACTCCACTGTTTCATACTCCACTGTGATCTACTCCACTGTTTAATACTCCACTGTGATCTACTCCACTGTTTAATACTCCACTGTGATCTACTCCACTGTTTAATACTCCACTGTGGTCTACTCCACTGTTTAATACTCCACTGTGATCTACTCCACTGTTTAATACTCCACTGTGATCTACTCCACTGTTTAATACTCCACTGTGATCTACTCCACTGTTTAATACTCCACTGTGATCTACTCCACTGTTTAATACTCCACTGTGATCTACTCCACTGTTTAATACTCCACTGTGGTCTATTCCACTGTTTAATACTCCACTGTGGTCTACTCCACTGTTTAATACTCCACTGTGATCTACTCCACTGTGGTCTACTCCACTATTTAATACTCCATTGCGATCTACTCCACTGTTTAATACTCCACTGTGATCTACTCCACTGTGGTCTACTCCACTGTTTAATACTCCACTGTGGTCTACTCCACTGTTTAATACTCCACTGTGATCAACTCCACTGTTTAATACTCCACTGTTATCTTCTCTGAACTTGTATGATCTACTCCAGTTTCCTCCTCTGATCTACTCTGTATACAAGATTGATGGTTCAGGATGTAAAAAGGTTGAACATGATTCAGTTTAAGGTCAAACATTGATTTTAAAGACAACAAACCTCCAGTTTGGTTGAATCTCTGTTTTGCTATTTCAATGTTGTTCTTGTGGACCTGCTGTTGGTTATTTAAGATATTTGTGTCTCTCTCCCAGTACTGAGGATCATCTGCTGTGACCTGGATCATCCAGTCTTGTTTGGGTACTTTTCTCCTGGTGTTGCTGTCGTAGTGTTCCACTTCAACTCCGTCCACATAAGTGACATAAACAAACTCTGGGAAGTTTTTAACTCCAGCAGACGCAGTTTGGAAAAACTGCATTGTGTGAATCACTGTGAGACACAAAAACAAAGTTTAGATCTTCTCTGGTTCTGATGACACAACGTTGTGATGCAGCAGAACAATCACATCTTCTACAAAGACAAAGAGGTGAAGAACAGAGGGACAGTCAGCAGTGACACAAAGTTCACGTCCACACACGGACACCAGCAGAACATCCTTCACACTTCACTCTCCAAGAACCCTGGCTAACTGGGACACAACTATAGAAGAAGAAGAAGAAGAAGAAAAAACTATTAATATTAAAAACGAGCTGAAATGTAATAAATATTTATAATAAAACAAATAAGGAATAAAGAGAATTAAAAGAATAAATGGATGAATTAAGAAGAAACAGGAGCAACAATGTTGAAAAAGATCAAACAACTAAATTGAAATTGTTTTTAAAAAACACAGATAATGTTGCTTATTTTTATTATTTCTCTCTAATAACACATTTTCTATATTTTAATGAAAATTAAAACCAAGTTCATGGAACAAATCGAAGAATGATTGATAGAATAAAGATCATTGAAGGACATTAAGGTTAATGATGAACTTAAATAACATGAGTTTATATCAGTTTATAAATAACATGTTTCTGAAGATTACTGTTCAACATGATTGTAAATGTTTCATTTAGATATTTTAAGTCCAAACACAAGTTCAGAGCAGCTGCTTCACTGAGTTGCTCCAATAAACTGTGAGATGTGATAATATGTTGAAGTGAGCTGAGCTACAAGGTTGTCTGAACATGCGCACTTAAGAAATGCGACACTTTCTTTGTTTTTATTTCCTCATTTTAGTTCATGATAGACTTGTTTACTAAAGTCAAATCAATGAAAATTGTAAAAGCTCTTCTTGTGAGTCAATGAATCTCCTGATGGCAGCATCGTTTAAAAACAAGTGATCAGCTCATGAAGCAAAACTCTGGAGTCACTTTCTGTTCAGCGTCAAACAAGTTCCTCCGTCAATCAACAGAAGTGACTCAACAGCGCCACCAGGTGAGCACCTGACATTGAGCTTGGATCTACTTTTCTGTGTACGACTTCTTCACGGTTCTGAGATGAAAAGTGAATCAGTGAAACACTTTGACTCCTCTGAGAGTGAAAAGGTCATGAAGGTTGTAGTGAAGAGTATTTGGAGAAATAAAAGGTGACGCAGGTGTGAACACATGAAAGTGGAGGAAGGAGACTCACTCGCAGTTGAGCTGTGGATCCACACAACAAGCACAAACAACACCTTCTTCATCTTCAGCTCTTTTCTGGAGACTAGGATCCAACAAGTCTTCAGGTCGACGAACGAAGTACAAGTGAAAGTAAACAACAGACGCAGGAAGAAATATCTGAGCCAATGAGGATTCAGTGTGACGTCACGTCCAGATGGAAAGTCAAAGTAAACCAAACATGTTATTACGACTATTTTCTGTGACAAAAACTCCACTTTAAACTTTATTATTATTTCTTAGAGTCGTTCTTCTGAACCTTAAAGTCACGCAGAATGTGAACTATGGAATACCAGGAGTGTCAAATTAAAGTGAAGAGAAATACAAGTGGGTTGAATTACTTTTTATTTTGACATACGATGATTTATATGTATAAACTTTCTTTCCTTCCTTTCTATTCTCTTTTATTCAGAAAAAAAGTTTTTCTAAAATATTACTATGAAAGTAAAAAATAAACGAGTTTTTTGTGGAGACGAGAAAAGCTTCTAGTTCCCTCTAGTGGTTCAAACATGACATTGAGCTCAAACAGTAAATACATTTGAATGATTTTCAGTCATTTTCATCAATTCAAGAACCATTTTTATCATTATTTTACGGACAGACTTTCTGTAGTTAAAAAAACACTTGAACTATCTTCAGTTCCCTCCTGGTCAGTGAGCTCTTGGTGCTCTACGATCTCTCCAACATTGTATGGTCTCACAGGAAGTAAAACTGCCTGTTCTTGGTACTATTTACCCACAAACCTTAGCATGAACTGGCCCTCAAAAGTAAACCTGTCAGAGAAAGTAAAGGTCTCAGGCAACAGCAGGTTGAAAGTGGGGATATAAGCAGTGGAGAAAATAAAAAAATTAACTTTCAGGTTGAATTATAGAATTAAAATATATCATTTTTACTTAAAGTATACAATATTTGATTGTTTTTTAAGTTGATGAATCTCCGACAGAAATAAAGTTGTCTAATAAGCTACATTATTTAACTTCATCAAAATGTCTTTAAATCCATTTTAATTAACATTTTCAATCAGGTTTTGTTTTTACACACAAATAAATGTGATCAGTATCCGTTCATGGTGATTGTCCTTATCTGCCACAATGATTCTTCCCTGACTGAATATCTTTTGAGCGTGTTGTGTTGAGTCTGTAATGCTGCCAACAAAGTTATGAATCTACAAGTTTCCTGACACACTTCGACTAGAAATTGTTCTTGATGATAGTTTATTGAAAATAATTCTTCTCACTTTTGTTTCTTTGTCAAGATGAAACATTAAACATTTCCACATGGTTGGTTTAAACACTCAATGTGAACATTTTGGTGCATGTGTTGAACTTTCATTTGGATTAATATGTAAGTTCACAGTATTGAGGGGAGGAATATGATCAGAGTGTTGGTTTTCCATTTTAAAAGTGTAAATATTGTCTCATTCTGCACTTTGTCCAGGACGAGAACACAGTCTTCTCTTTCAGTCAGACAAGCCTACTCTTGGGATGAAGGTTTTTGATCATCCATTGTGCCGACCAAGGCTTTTCTATGGTTTTCCACCAGTGTTTCCTCTTTCCTCTTGAGAACAGTGAGGCTCGAGGGTTTGAGGTTGATTTTAGTGGCACCAGAAGCTCCAACAAATCACTGGTTCCTCAACTGGTTGGCTCTACAACAAACTGAAGAAATGCTGACTCTGCTCTCTGTTCTAATGTTGACCACAGTGTTGGACAAATCTGTGATCAACACCTTAGAGAGCATGAGCTCCATCATCACATAACTTATGCTATTTATCCCAAAGCTTTCATGTATATATTACCCATTGAATTAAAATGCCATAGGATAGTGATGTTACCGACTGTGTCGAGGCTTCGAAGCGTGTGTCGAGTAATCCAGGAATTTTTTCATGAAGCGTGTATCGAGGCGTGTGTTGGTTACGTAGGTGATGACGTTCGAGGCCTCGCGAACCGAACCGTCACGTGACCGGTTCGGTAATCGCTCGTGAACTTCCCGCGAAACTCAGAATAAAAGTGGCCTCAAAACGCAATGGAGCTTCCCCCACATCTCTTGGATTGGCGGATTGTTGACTATAGCAAACTTTGGTTTACTAGTAGTATCATGGAACCAGCGAGAAAAAGGCGTTTTTCCCCGTGTGGCAGCATTTTGAGCAGATCTCTCATATTAAGGTATAATAATGTTGGAATATAGGCTGTGAATCACAGCCTGTGATTAATATATTCTCACAGACACATACACACACCCATTATTATATATACTATATATATATACAGACCCATTATTATATTTTATATATACACATATAAAGTATATATATGTATATATATAAGATAATAATTGGTGTATATATATATATATTGGACACGCCTTGTACTTATATCCATCTTTTTTTTTCATTTTGAAAAGGTGAAGTGTCTGTTGTGTTCCAAGGAAATTGGATACAACAACAACACTTCATCAATGCTGAGGCATTATAGAGCCCTGCATGAGAGCTTGGAGACCAACGAGACAATTGAACCAACGTCAGGCAAGCTAGATGGCTTCTTTCAAATTCATTTATTTACTATACTACTGTTTGTTATTTATTTTATGTGGTCACTTACATGCAGCTTTTCTGTTTTAGGAAGCAAACTCTGGCATCGTTTAGATGCCACAGTACAGCAGACCAGGCCGAGGAATGAAACGGTTGATGCTACGGTGGCGGTGAAGACCTACCTCAACGAACACAATATTCCTAGAAACGAGGACCCCCTACAGTACTGGGCGAAATGTAAAAATATACACCCATCTCTCTTTCAGCTGGCCATGAAAATACTGTGTACCCCGGCTTCATCCGTCCCCTGCGAAAGGATTTTTTCCAAAGCCGGGGAAATAATCAGTAAAAAAAGAAACCGGCTAAAGCCCAGTACTGTGGGAAAATTGCTTTTTTTAAATAAAAATGAATAATTATTCAAATAAAACAAGGTTGTCAAGCACATTTTTTAATATCAGAATCATTTGCGCACAAATATGCAATGCTCCCAATTGTCCACATGATGGCATGGTCGTGCAAATGAAGCCTCACGAGGCTTTGCTCCAAAGATGAACTACTCGGCTGGGAGGCTTCGGTGCTTCATGAGGCTTCATCTCGCCATCACTACCATAGGATGTTTATATTAAACTTTGACAGAACCAACAACCACTCTGATCATATTCCTCTCAATACTGCACAAGGAAGTAAAGAAGGATCATCAATGACAGAGAACATATGAAGTGAATCATTATTCTCTGTCTGCTTCACACTCAGGAAGGAATATCACAACTCTTCATCATGGTTAGTGACACCAAACACTTTACAAACACATTTCTTAAGTTAAGAACTATAGAAATGATCCCTGAAAGTATAGTCTTAACTTAACTCTGCACCAACATCACACTCCATCCTTGTTGTGTGTTATGTTGCGTGTTGATCTTTACCTCCCTCTGACCTCGGTAAGCACTGATCACAAATCAGATCCTGTAAAGAATCAACATTTGTGTTACTATTATTATAGATAAATAGTTTAAGGAAAGAATATACAACGTCGGATGAAATCATTTGAACATTCATCCATTTTTTTCAGATGCAGGCAGAACCTCTGACTACTTGGTTTCACATTCTTACATCAAAAATCAAGTCATTTATATCAACAACTGTTGCATCTCACATCAATGTTGACAGGCTCGATGGTGTTGATATGGACGTTGGGTGCGGACGACGAGCGGTCCCGCTGCCCAAACTGGTTACGGTGGTCTTCCTCATTGGGCCGGAAACTAGGTGGGATGGGTATGGACTTGGACGGGGACACAGTGGCGTGGCATATGGATCTGGAAAGGTTTGAAGCCATCAATAAGAGAGAGCACAGAGACGAACACGCAGAAAGGGAGAGAGCGGGGATTACCCTGTGGAGTCTGATGGGGGGAGTGAAGGACAGACTTCGGACACGGGGGTCGTCCCTTCTGAAGAAACTTCCTCCTGAGTGAAGGGGTGGTGCTCGAAGAACTTGGAAACTAGCAATAAGCTTGAACCACAAAAGAAAATGTTATTAAAATCAAGTTTAAATGAAGGTTTTTTACTGAATGTTATCCTGCTTATATATTAATCTATAACTGCACACATGTTTATAGATGCATCAGGTTAAAAACAATACTTTCTTTATATTAAATTGTTAATTATTTAGACGAGCTTAAACTGACCATGACCTCAGTGAAGAGTCAACACTTTAAATCACAGCTTAATTTAAGATTTTGTACAACTTCTCAAGTGACACAACTTACTGTAACTGGTCGTAGTTGACACACATAAGAGGAACCTCGGTGCTGCAGCGCTGGTGGAACTTGTACCCCCATGTCTGGCAGCGGAACCCCTGGAAAAGCAGCTTCCTGCAGAAGTCGCAGAAGGCCAGAGTGAAGAAAGTCTTCCTCACCTAAAACTGATCAACTTTAATGCCAAAACAATTTAGAGTCATGAAGATGGAGGAGAACTTAGGTCTGTATCTGATGTGCTGATAAAGTACAATTTATAGTAATAATACCTTTCATTATTAGTCATTATTATTAATGATTTGAACTGATAAACATGTACAGACTCCAGTCAAGCTGGTTTTTTACTAACTAACAAAATTCATATCATATGAAATATAAGGAATAAGTTACTAACACACATTGGACAGCAGGTGGCAGTGTCATTTCAGAGATTGCTTGCACGACATTATATTGTTTAGGTTTTATATGATACAACTTTTAAAATACATAATGGAATATAACAAAAAAAAAGTGTTCCTTTAGATATATGGAGGGAGGATTGTGTTCTCCTCCGAACTTGTCCAGGAGAGCTTCCAAGTGTTCTTGTGTCAGCTTGATCATGTGTTTGATATTCCAGATCTGAGGAGAAACACAAAGGTTTGTTCAAATTCTGATCCAACAGAGTTCAGAGAATCGTCTCACCACCCTCTAATAAACATGATGGAGATTAGGATCTGCTTTTCTCTTCAAGAAAAGAAAAAAGAAAACATCTAGAAGTATTAAACCCGTCACGAGCTGCTGCCGAGAGATGCTAGCTTTGTAACGTCTTAAACATGTAGCTCTTAAAGAAGAATTTCCATCAGTAAACATTCAACTTTCTTTTAAAAAGGTAAAACCAAAGTCCACCTAACATGTATAGATCAGATAGCACTGAGAACATGGACGTCACCTTCCTACTCATTTAAATCCATGTTGTTTCATTGTATTATCAAGTCCATAAATATCTTTTTAGGATTGTCAAAAATAGTCACACAAAATAATCCTTTAGTATCGGTGGATCCAGATGGTAATGAGCAACAAACTCCAACAACAACAAAACCTCATAGGCAAAGATTAGAAGAAAAAGTTCAAGTTAACACTTAAATTCTTTAAAAAAGTTTAAAATCAATCATTGTGGACAACTTGTGTTATAGTAGCTCTATTTTACAAAGTATTTCAGCACCAACTGTATTTAAATTGATGTCATGTCATTTCCCAACTTTTAATGAACGACTTTAGAATGACCTTCAGTGGAGAAACAACACAAACTTTCACCAAGGAAGGTCACATTACTTCTTCCCAAGTATTTTATTTAAACCGAAGAACTTTGATGTTTCTTGGGCTGGAGTCGAACCCACAACTGGATCACAACCACCAGAACAATTGTACTGAAAGCAAGAGTGTTCTGAACTTGACAATCCTTGAGCAGTTCTATCTAGATTACATTTGAAATGGTGTCTCAAAGCATTTGTTTCGTTTCTCGACAATCGATTAAATGATTTGTTCCAAAAATTGATTTTTTTTTTGAGTGCAGGAGCAGAAAATTCAAATGCCAAACAATTCATATACAAGGGCCTTAAAAGATCTCCATGATCCAGAACATCACTAGAACTAAATGATCAAAGTTGAATGCAAACTTTTTTATTTATTCAGATTAAGACCCTGTAAATATTTACAATTGGTTTAATCTTCAATCAACATGTTCATTTAAATTACAAGGTAAAGCTCTGTCTAAATACAGCAGTGATACAGGAGGGATTGATTTTGTCTTGACCTTTATCTTTCATTGTTTTATGTGGTTTTTTTGTTTCTATATGTACACTCTGTTGTTGTTGTTTCTTTGGTATTGCAATAGATTATTTTTCTGAATTTACTGTCTCTTGAAAAACAAAGAAAAAAAAGAGCATATACGTAACATTGCTGTGTCTGCATATTTACATAGTTGCCTTTACATCAGACCAACATTGCCTGGAATGCCTGTATTGCATACTTGTGCTCGATACAAATATTTTAAATTTAAAAAGTAATATCACGCTCCTCAAGAATTTATCAGCAGGATTCTACATACATAGAACACATTTAATACTTGATGGTCAGACAAAACTGAGTTCTGAGGAGAGACATTTGTTGTTTTAACTTCAGGTCTGTTTGCTAGAACAAGATCTAAGGTGTGGTTGAAACAGTGAGTCAGGGCCAAGAGATCCATAAAATCCTCCTATAGAGAGTGTCACATGTCTTTGTAGAACCATGGAAACAAAAATAACCTGTTGATTTTGAAACCGTGTGAAACGTACAAAGTATGTTTGTCTCATATATGGGCAATAAAATCAACCGCTATCAGTGAAAAAATGATAATGCAGAGAATAATGATTCACTTCATATGTTCACTGTCATTGATGATCAGCGCTATATAAATACAAATGACTTACTTCTTTACTTCCTTTAGGAGTATTGAGAGGAGGAATACGATCAGAGTGGTTGTTTGTTCTGCTAAATGGTAAAAGCAATTTAGTTCAGGTGAAATACTAATTTTCTACTCAGCCTCATGTTGTTCAACAGTTGTGATTCATTTTAGAATAATGGGTTCCTTTTCAGAGTTATAGTAAAAAAAATGTTTGTTCATTTTAAAGAAGCAAATGACGCTCAATGGTCTTTGTCCACATCTTGTTCCAAAATGACAAACTTAAAATATCCAAATACTAGTGATGGTCTGGTGAAGCTTCATGAAACAGTGTCTTTTCATTTTTCCAGAACAATTGTTGTCGTCAAGGCTTCAGTACAAGAGAGATGTTACAGACGAGCACCACAGAGGTTTGGATATTTTTTAATATCAATTTCAACAAAGACAAAAAGACCTACAAACTATAGTCTTTACATTAATATGAAAATACATTTTTATTTTTGTTAAAAGTTATAAAGAATTACATTAAAAAATAAAATATCACAACTCTTCATCATGGTTAGTGACACCAAACACTTTACAAACACATTTCTTAAGTTAAGAACTATAGAAATGATCCCTGAAAGTATAGTCTTAACTTAACTCTGCACCAACATCAAACTCCATCCTCACACCAAACCATTACAGTGACGGATGCATAGTTTTTGAATTTTAAAATGTTACTGTCATTCATTTGATTGCAAAGAGATGAGACTAGAAAACATAATTGTAGTTTCATAGTTTATACACAACATGTATTCAAAATCACTACGTTCAATTCCATAATTCATCTAAACTGTGATTATTGATCACCATGACATTAAAACAACTATATCAGGTTAATTTATTATGCATTACAAACAATTGTAAACATTAAACAATATAGTTTAATACAAGGGAAAATACATTTGAACAAGAGTTGTGTTTGATGTTAAAATGAAAACGTTTTTTCAATTATTAACATTCTGACTTAGGTGAGCGACTCACAGCTAGGGGGCGATCTAGGTGGATTGTTGTGCTGTCCTCTTCCACGCTGCAAACAGAAAGCAGTTGAGTGCAGTGAGGGCGTGACACACAAGTCTCATAGAGGCACACCTGACTGGTGCAGGTGCTCGGGGGGCGGAGTCAAACATCCACACTGGGCGTCTCACCACACCTGTCCAAATGTGTCGTCAGTGTTGCACATTTGAGCTCTGGCGGGATCTAAGATGGCGGCACAGGTGTGGCGTGAGATCGGCGTCTCATGGTTGTGTAACCTGATGAAGTTTGACTTGAGAGAAGCAGGTCAGAGAGCAAACCTCCACAAACACATTCAGCCGACTCAGCAGGAAACTTTGAATCAAGTTTCTACATGTGAATTGTCGGCACAAGCTCTTCTGGATTTTTCTTCTACACAAAAGTGGACACAACTTATGTGCACCTGTTCAGCACAAGACGAGTTGATCAAAGCAATACAGTCATATTTAGGACATGAGTTGATCAGGAAACAGAAGGAGAGGTCAGAGATGTTGACCTTTCATAACAGCTGCACAAATGGATTCTTTCTGAGCCTCCACTGACCCTCAATGACAAGTGACTTTACTGAACATTTGGAGTCCAAACACATGTGGACGTTTTCTGTCCATTTATTTGAAGATCAAAACACACAAGAAATGAAGCAGCAGTTCAACTATGTTTGACAAGATTCTTCACCTCTGACATCACAACTGACGCTTCATTAACTAGTGTCTACACACCAGGAAGAAAACACACAAACTATTACATGAACACAAAACTGTCTGTGTACTGTGTGTGTGTGTGTGTGTGTGTGTGTGTGTGTGTGTGTGTGTGTGTGTGTGTGTGTGCGTGTACTTGTGTGTGTGTGTGTGTGTGTGTGTGTCTACACATTCATAAATTTGTCAATGTGTGTCTGATTTTTTTTCCATTTTGGTTTTTGCATGTTTGTACTTCTGTTTGTTATTTGATGTGTAAATACATACAATACAATACAATATTGTTATCTTTTTATTTGTGTGTGCGCCTATTTTCAGGTTTGTTCAACTGTTTCTGTGAGTGTGTTTGGGCATGTGTGCCTGATTTTGTGTGTCAGTACCTGTTTTTAGACTCTGTTTGTCTGTATATATTTTCCGTGTGTGTATCATTTTGTCTACAGAGACATCTGTGTGTGTGCGTTAGTTATTGTGTGTTACTGCTTTTGTTGCGCCAGAGAAGCATGTGTTTAAGTATTTATGTGTGTAAATTTCTGTGTAGTAGTAAAGCACATGTGTGTGTGTTTGTCATTGTGTGTGATTGCTTTTTTGTGTGTGTGCGTGTTTGTGCATTTTGTGCTTTGGTAAAGCATGCGTGTGTGTGTTTGCAGTTGTTTGTGAGTGCATTTTTGTGTGTCAGAGATGCATGTGTGTGCATCCTTGTGTGATGGTGAAGCATGTGTGTGTTTGTGTGTGATTGTGAGTGAGTGCATTACTGTGTTTTAGAGAAGCATGTTTGTGAGTGTTTGTGTGTGTGCATTTATTTGTGTTAAAGTGAAGCATGTGTGTGAGTGTTTGTGTGTGTGAGTGTATTTGTGTGGTACAGAATCGTGTGTGTGCATTTATCTGTGTGTGTGTGTAGTTTTCATAACGGCTCAGATCACATGACATCCTGATGTGAGTTTCAAACACATTTCCAGTGAAGGAACAAAGATCAGCAGCTCTGACGTCTGCAGAGTCTCAGAAGAAAAAGACGTTTCTTGGTCGATTCCTCCTGAAACACGGAGACAGAAAAATGTATCAACTTGTAAAATCATGCGTGAAGTGAGTCTTGAAGAAAAGTGACAATTATCATCCACTGACTTTAGTCTCTGTCCACGGGCGGATCCTTCAGATGGTCCAGCTCCGAGCTGGGGGCCGCTGTAAGATCACAAACCCTGTTAGCTTGTGTGCTTCTCACCAGCAGATGAAACTAGTGTCAACACTGATGCTAGCATGCTAGCACTCTGTCACATGGTCAACATCTGAGCTGAGACAAGATCATGTACTTACAAGACGAGTCAGAGTCGCCTGAAATGGAAAGAAAGAGGACAAATTACACCTGAAGAAGATGAACATAGAAGAGTTCCTCTGACCTCTTCTCATCTCTGCTGACCTTCTTTGACCTTCTATTCTTTCTCTCCAGTATCTGGAGATGATCTGGATCAAATCACAAACTCTCACCTTTCTTCTTCTTCTTGTAGATGAAGTATCCAACCACTGTGAGCACCAGAGCGGAGGCAGCGACGGCGGCCATGATGATGTACAAGGTCAGGAAAGTCCTGGCTGTGGATGGAGAGCAAAGTAAGTGGAGACATGATCAGGTGACCAGTGTTAGAGACGTGGTGGGGCCTCATTCAGCAGATCCATGCTGACCACACCTGGACTCTCATCTGGATGAAAGAAACCTCTGGAGACACCAAGAAGGTTCTGAAGACTCTTACCGTTGGTCAGGATGTTTGACGGATCCAGTTTGGTGACCACGTCTTCCGGAATGCCGTCCAGTTGAAACACACACTCGTACCTGGACCAGTCGTCAGACGGGAGTTTCAGGTCCACCATGTTCTGGAAGGTTCCGTCAGGGTTGGGGAGGATCTCTCCGTGTTCCACGTCCTCGTGCAGCTCCTCTCCGTCTTTGGTCCAGAACAACATGGCTCTGTCGGGGTAGAAGCCTGTAGCGTGGCAGGTGACCGGAGAGCTGGCTGTCTTCTGGAGGAGAGACACTCGTGGACGCTCTGAAGGGAGAGACACCACACTTCAGAGAGAAAGTCAAAGGATGGACAGAGAATGAAGGAGAGGAGGAGGAGGGAGGACAGGGGTGGAGGTGAGGAAAAGAAGATAAGAGGAGAGAGAGAGAGAGAGGACATGAGGAGAGAGAGGAGGGAGAGAAGGAGGAAGGAGAGCAGAAGGAGAAGAAGGTCATGGAACTACCTGTTCTCATCAAGGTTTTGCTCCCAAACTTCACAAACTTCTTCAGATCATTTG